>NW_023330596.1:120684-162883 GCF_011100685.1 Canis lupus familiaris
CTTTCCTCAAGAAACTTTTTTCATCCATGATGCTCTTGGTTTTCTATCTTTTCTTTTCTTGCATTTTTTGGATCTCCTCTGCCCTCCTTCAAACAGTCCTCAGCTTTTCATCCTTTCTTACTGAATGGATCAAATTTATCCTTTTTGTTGTACAGAGAATTTCAACAAATTTCTCTAAAGTCTGGGTTCCAGCAGTATATACTGAGTGTAGGCCAAGTACTGAACAAATTGCTGCTTTTTTTAAATGAGTGGCTCCCCACTCTAAAGAATGCTGATAAATATAATATCCTCAATCTTGTTATTCTTAGATGGCCTGAACTCACCAACCAGTTTATTAGATTCTTTCACAACCTTAAATGTCAGTCTAAATGTTGCTTCTTTTTAAAAAACACCTCTGAACCTTTACACCTTTCTCTGTCCATAAAGTTTCACTGTGCATCTCTCTAAATAGCAATTATTCTGCAGAGTGGCAAATATTTTTCTACTCCATTGGAAACTGAAAAGCCATCAAGTCAGTTAAGGGAATTTTCATCCTGTGAGATCATAAGAGAGGAAGGGAAAAAAAGTGGCTGCATTCAAAATTAAAGGAGGATCAAGCATATATCTATCTCTCTATATATACACATTTGTTTCTGTTATTGTTTTTTAGTGTTATTATTTTGCCCTGTTCTTATTTTTGTCTTCCACTCTTTTTCTGTGTTTTGTGGTTTTAACTGGACAGTTACAGTTACATTTTTCTCCTTTTTTATAGCATATCAATACTTGATTTGTTTGTTTTTAACATTTTTTCTCCTAGTTGCCCTGTAGTTTGCAATATACATTTACAACTAATCCATGACCACTTTCAAACAACGGTATGTCATTTAACAGATACTGTGAGTACTTTATAATAACACCACAATCCTAGTCCCCTCCTGTTTTCTCTTGTCTTGTGTCTTTCAATTTATTGTATATGGGCATCCACAAGCATGTATATATTCATTATATATATATATGTATATATATATAATATAATAATATGTATAATCAAATTCATTGTTGGTATCATTTTGAACAAATTGTTCTCGGTTAGATCAATTAACAATAGGAACAGTTTAAATTTTGCCTTCCCTTACTTCGTTAATGCTCTCTCTTTATGTGGAAATTAGTTTCCAATGTGTATCATTTCTATTCACTCTAAAGAAACTCTCAAAGTTTTGTGCACATCTACTGGCAACTAATTCCCTCAATTTTATTTGTCTAAAATAGCCTTTATTTCTCCTTCACTTTTGAAGCATAATTTTGTAGGGTAAAAAATTCTATGTTGATGTTATTTTTCTCTCAATGTTTTAAATATGTAGTTCACTTTTTTCTTGCTTGCATAGTTTCTTAGAAGTAGGATGCAATTCTAAGTGCTGTTTTTCTATCGGTAAAGTGTTTTTCCTCAACTTCTGGTTTCTTTCAGGAGTTATCTTTTGCTTTATTTTCCGGGTAGTTTGAAAATTATGTGCCCAGGTGTCATTTTTAGCATTTATCCTACTAGTGTTCTCTGATTCAGAAAAGAAAAACAACAATGAGCCACCACTTGAGTGAACTTCAAGGAAAACACTAACTTTCGGGGAAGGCCAAATTCACAACAGAGCAAAATGTTGAGAAGAATGTTCAAAGAAGACATTGAGGATCTGGGCAACTTCCAATTATAAGGGAACACTGAAGAGTCTTCAAGAGTGTGGGGGAGTAATAGGGAAGAGAAACTGATAGAAACCCGAAAAAAACGTATAAAACTTAGAGTCTTGGAGTTAAGATTGACCGTGATTCCTATTGTCACTGATATGGAAGAAATTTAATTCCCAATCATCCTGGTGGGCTTGTTGCATAGAATTATGGAGAAACAGGGGAAAGGATGGAGAGAAGAATGGGTATCTAAGATTTCTCTTAATCTCTGTTTAAAGAAACATGTGGGCTGGGGAAGGTAGGTTCTTATTTCAATCACATTGTTGCTTTTTTGATCTGTGATGCTGATGCTCAATGTCCTAGTTGGGATATGTATGTCTAGCAAGGATGAAGGGGGTTATTCTACTCTGTTAGGAAGGGGCAAGTTGCACATATGTCATAGGTCTTCTCTTAACTCCTATTGATGGAATTGAGCACCTTCAGGAAATAGGATGTTTTTCTGATGTTGAACTTTTTATCCCCTAATAAAAGGAAAAGAAACCATAAGAAAATTTGGCTTCAGTCGTTGTGTGAATGTCTTTCTTATACTCTTGTAAGTAGGTAGACATCCTGGAAACTATGATCTTACTCTAAGGATGTTGGCTCTGTTTGGGAATATCAAAAATGAATTGTGAATGTGTGACTTTTTTATTGCATGAATAGAGGGAAAAGTTAATTGGGTAATGGAAAAAATTATAGTTTTACTAAAATAACCAATTAATTGTTTAGAATTGAAATAAATGGAAAGAAAAAAAACTACTTTTTCTATTCAACATTTTCATTCATAGGACAAGCAAGATTTTTTTAAGGCTTGAAATTCAATGTGAGTATAAGAAAAATTTATGCTTTATGCATATCTTTCCCAAAACTGACATTAAAATAAGCTCTACACCTACTGTTATTACAATAGGGCAGAAATGAAGTTTCATCAGAAGTATTAGTGCCAAGGCTAGGCAAAGGAATATGAAAGAGTTGCAGAGATATTTTTTTTTGAGTTGCAGAGATATTTGTAAAAGGTATATTGAGCAGTGCTGGTGAAGAATTTTACTGTTGGCTGAGACTGAGCAAAGAATAATGTATAAGGTGACACTAATTCACTGTATTATATTCAGAAGGTGAATGATGTGGTTTTAAAGAATTTTATCTCAGTTTAATTCAATAGTTCAGAATCACTCAGCATTAAATTAGACTCCTGTTAAGACTATATATCAGGGTCTAAGTATTACAATTTTAACTTTGTTTTGATCTTCTCCAAACTTTCTCTCTTACTTCCTATGCTTTCTTGTTTTATCATTCCTGACATTAGTCTTCACATATATGTTTCGTTTATCTGTATCTTACACTTCCACAATGTAGGGCTTCTAAAATACCTCACTATCATTCTTATCAATTAAATTTCTAACTTAAATTTCCAAAAAAAATTAGTCGTCTAAATTTAACTTACAACTACTCTTCTCATTTTCAGCTTGTCTGGGAACTATGATAGATTAAATTATAGAAGAGTATGACTTTCACACCTGTGAACTTTCATAAAACTTGATAAAAATCAAGACAGTAATCCTGCCTGATGATACGGAATTAAAGAAAGAAATATTTCTTTTTTCATTATGAAATATGAAAAGTACTACCGACTCTTTCTCATGTGTTTCTCAAATATTTTCTGGTCATATTTTTCATACATTAAAAGAAGCAGCAATAGTACCATCTCCCTGACACATGAGATATAATTAAAATGCAATAAATACAAAGCTAAAAGAGTTATATTTTAATTTTCTTTTTTTAATACTTTATTTTTTTTAATTTTTATTTATTATGATAGTCACAGAGAGAGAGAGAGAGAGAGAGAGAGAGAGGCAGAGGACACAGGCAGAGGGAGAAGCAGGCTCCATGCACCGGGAGCTCGATGTGGGATTTGATCCCGGGTCTCCAGGATCGCACCCTGGGCCAAAGACAGGCGCTAAACCCTGCGCCACCCAGGGATCCCTATTTTAATTTTCATTTTAAGTTTAACACATTTAGTAATAAAAACAATGACAGAAAAATATATGCACATAGAGATATAGTTATATATGTGTACATAGAGCTATAATATGCATACCAGATGTTATACATGAAAAATACTTTCATGAAATATTACAATGGCCAGACAAAAAGAACTTCAGTCATTTTCTTTTTATGAAGTCACTAAACACAATAATTATCTAAGATATTCAAAATTTGAGGTAATTCTAATATTAATAAACTTCATTGCAGTTTTGAATAAAGTTTTTGTTAAAATAAGCCAACAAAATATTTTAAAGAGTTCCAAAATTACAGACTTGGAAACAGAATCAGGCTAGGTACCTGACATCCAGTGATAAAATAAAAATTAAGTGTTACACTCCTAAGTATAATAAAGTGATGTGTTTCAATTACTCTCATGTGAATTCCCTACTGTCATGTAAAATTCCACCTCAGCATAGTTATTCAAATTGTAATGTTTACTGTATACAAAGATTATGTGCCTTCTATCAATGTCTTTAAAAATGAATAAAGAAAGAAAGAAAGATTAACAGGAACACAGAATGAAAACCATGCCATGTAAAGACTACTGTTGTTGTGGTAACAGAAACAGACACTGTATTGCTTAGCCTTGTTGTCAGTATAATCCATTCCAATGTGATGTGTGAAAGAGTCTCATAAAGGAGGAGAATGCACAGATTATATTGTGGTATCTTTACTAAGCAGTTTTTCAAAGAATAAACCCTTCATATGCCATAACAATCTTTATCTGCTCTTGCAGGTTTGTAGTTTTTTGTATTTATCAATAGGTTTTCAAAAATACATGCACATTTATTGTTGACATTATACTATTTTATTCTTTCTAATACATATCACAGTAATTACGTGACACAGGGAAGCACAACAACATTTTATCTAGCTATTTTATCTAATTGTTATATCATCCATAATTGATTTTGTATTACATCTCGATATAGCAATCATTGATTTGAAATTTAGGAAGTATTATGAAATCCTATTACTATCAAGAGAGTACAAGTAGTAGAAAAACAACTTAAATAACAAAAATAAATGCATTTTTAGAGTTGATACCAAAAGCAAAGACAAGAAAACCAAAAATAAACAAGTGGAACTACACCAAACTAAAAATCCGCACAGCAAAAGAAACCATCAAAAACAAGAAATAGTAACCTATGGAGTGGAAGGAAAATATTTATTAATGACGTATGTGATATGTGGTTACTATCCTAAGGAGAGAAAGAGCTCATATAACTCAATGACAACAACAACAACAATGATTCAAAAATGGTCAGAGGAATTGAATAAACATTTTTTCCAAAGAAGGGTCATAGACAATTAACAAGTATAGGAAAAGTGCTCAATACCACTTAATTATCAGAGAGCTGCAAAACAAAACCACAATGAGATGTGATCTCATACTATTAGAATGACCTACATCAAAAATATAAGACATAATGTATTGACAAGGATAAATGAAATGGAACCCGTATGCACTGTTGGTGGGAATGTGAACTGGTGCAGCCACAGTATGGAAAACAGTATGGAGGTTCCTCAAAAAGTTAAAATTGGACTACCATATGACACAGCAATTCCATTTCTTGGTATATATCCAAAGGACACAAAGTCACTATGTCAAGGAGATATCTACAGCACTATGTATCCTGTAGCATTATTTAAATAACCAAGACATGGAAACAATCTAAGTGCCCATCAGTGAATAAATGGATAAAGAAAATGTAATATATCATGATAACATGGATGAATTTGAGAGCCATTATAATACATGAAATAAGTCAGATTGTTGAGAAAGGACACTTATATGTTATCTAACTTATATGTGGAATCTCAAAAAAAAAATCCTTCATAGAAATGTAAAACAAATTGTGGTTCCCAAAGTCAAGGGCACTTGGAGGGAATGGGTAAAGGCGATCAGAAGATATAAACTGCTACTAATAAGATAAATAATTCTGGCGATATAATGTACAACATCGTGACTAGGTTACTAATACTGTAATGCATATCGGAAAGTTGCTAAGAGAGTAGATCTTAAAAGTTTTTAGCTTCATTTGTATTGAAACTCTACTGTTTGGTATGTACACATCTCAATCATTATATCTTCCTGATTGGTCCTTTTATCCTCACTTTGTCTCTAGTAATTTTCTTTACTATCATCTGTATGTTTTCCTTTTGTTTTGTTTTTATTTATTTCTTAACTTATCTCCCACCCCCACCTCCCTTCTGATAACATCAGTTTGCTTTCTATAGTTAAGAGCCTGTTTCTTGGTTTGCCTTTTTTTTTTTTTTACTTTCCATGTACCTATGTCATTTAATTTGACTTTGATATGAATTTCTTATAAAGAGCACAGAGTTGGGGGGCGCCTGGATGGCTCAGTCAGTTGTGCACCTGACCCTTGTGTTTGGCTCAGGTCATGATCTCAGAGTCCTGCAATAGAGTCCAGCTTCACTCCATGTTCAGCAGGGAGTCTGCTTGAGATTCTCTTTCTCTGTCCCCTCTTACGCTCAAATAAATCTTTGAAGAGGACAAAGTTGGGTCTTATTTTTTAATCCACTCTATCAGTCTTTCTTTTTTGGGGGGAGGTATATTAGTATCACTTATATTTAATATAACTTCTGAGATGGTACAGCTCTGTCATTTTTTTAAATGTGTCCTCTGTTTGTTGTCCCTTTGTTTTTTATCTTGCCTTCCTTTGGGTCATTTGAACATATTTTTTTCTTCTCTCTATATTTAATTATAGTGCTTATGAATGTATCTCTTGCAGTTTTAAAAATCTTTTTTTAAACTCTCAATAAGGGCAGCCCAGGTGGCTCAGTGGGTTAGCACTGCCTTTAGCCCAGGGCGTGATCCTAGAGAACCTGGATGGAGTCCAACATCAGGCTCCCTGCATGGAGCCTGCTTCTCCATCTGCCTGTGTCTCTGCCTCTCTCTCTCTCTCTGTGTCTCTATGAATAAATAAATAAAATATTAAAAAATAAACTCTCAATAAATAATT
This sequence comes from Canis lupus familiaris, assembly GCF_011100685.1. Lineage (NCBI taxonomy): Eukaryota > Metazoa > Chordata > Mammalia > Carnivora > Canidae > Canis > Canis lupus. Next base: position 127,410 of record NW_023330596.1, read on the forward strand.
CAAGAGTTCTAAACCACATTTCTGAGTCATGCTTGCTAATATGGAGAAATAGTTCAATAACCTCAAGAAATTGAGAATCTAGTTCATAAAGGTTAGCTCTTTCTTCTTTAAACCAATGGATTATTATTAAGCACATCCCTCATTTTTCAAATGAAATCTTACAGAAATGATGCTAGATACTTATAGTTACCCAGGACTCCTGCAGACCTCTGACTAAATGAAGAATAAGACATTACCCTTTCAGATATGTAAAGATAGCATCCATTTTCTTCTTTTATATGTAAAATTAAATTTGCACTTATAAAGCAATATGATGCAACTCTTTTCTTTAGTGGTATATAATAACTTTCTTTCCCATTCCTTTTCAGTTGCCTAATATTATCATCATACTATAGATATTGATACCACTACAATGTCAGCCACTAAATATTTTCTGAATAAAGACTCCTATTCATCCTTCTTCAATTGTTTCTGCTGTCCTATAATTAATGGCAATGCTACTTCCAATCTGCAGTTTTGAATCACCACTGCTTTGCAGTTATACTACAAAGAATTTATAAGATACTTTAGAACATACAGGAAGAAAAAAATGCATTCTTAGATAAATCCAAAAGTTGACATTTTCTGTAGCTGCTGCTAAACTATGGATAGCATCACACTTCAAAAGGGGCTTTGGATTGTCCAGACATCTAACATCCTTAAGGAATTTATTCTCTATCTAAAAAATGATGAACCCACCAAGTCCAGTCATATGATTTAGAATGCTTACTACTGAATTACCAGAATTCTGTGTGAGTGATATAGCACATTAAAAAAAGATTTTAATTATTCATAGGAGACCCAGAGAGAGGCAGAGACACAGGCAGCGGGAGAAGCAGGCTCCATCCAGGGAGCCTGATGTGGAACTCGATCCCAGGATCCCAGGATCATGACCTGAGCCAAAGGCATATGCTCAACCACTGAGCCACCCTGGTGCCCAGTAAAAAAAAATTCTTATGGGTGGTAAATAGTTCGTGCTGTAATTAATCACCTAATATTTTGTATGATGTTCCTAAAACATGGTCTGAGGACACCTGGAATCAGAATTACTATGTTTGAGAATTATTTAAATACTTCTAGACATATATTGTATTTCTGCTAGTGAAGACTGAAATTAGCTATTAGACAAGCTTTCAAGTAATATATATGTAGAGTAAAATTTCAAAGTTGGCCTAAATATGAATGAATTATACATTTTTTTTTGTTTTTTAATCCTAAAAGTAAGACTTGGGGTGAACATGAAAATATTGGATCTTGTATATCGTTGAGCTACAATGCTACTAAAAATGGGAAACCATATATATAGAAGATATGGTAATGGTAATAAATTCTTGCATACTTTAGAATACCACTGAGTGATGTCAGTGACTGACTGTGGTTGATTTCAAATCATTAAATTTTTATTTTTTTAAGATTTTCTTTTTTAAAAAAATTTTATTTATTTATGATAGTCACAGAGAGAGAGAGAGAGAGAGAGATAGAGGGAGAGAAGCAGAGACACAGGCTGAGGGAGAAGCAGGCTCCATGCACCGGGAGCCCAACGTGGGATTCGATCCCAGGTCTCCAGGATCACACCCTGGGCCAAAGGCAGGCGCCAAACCGCTGCGCCACCCAGGGATCCCGAATCATTAAATTTTTGTTAGAATTAGATGTTCATAAAATATTGCAAAAGATCATCAATCATTTAAAGTATTCTAAAGTGTTGAGAATTTTTTTAGATTTCCTTTTACGAAAGACAGTTTATCTTAAACTACTTGAAAATAATCGAAATCATGCTATTAAAATTCATTTTAATAAAAGTATTTTTTTTTGTTTTTATAGAACTATTGTGTCCATTACTTTAAATGTCTACATGATTGATTGGCATTTTAAAATCTTTGACATATACAATTCTTATTTTAAATTAAAGATTTCCTGGGATCTATAAATAGAAATTTCTATTTACAATAGTATAACGTTGTATGGGAAGGAGGTAAAAGAAGTTAAAGAAACAAGCAACAGATTTTAAAATTCCTTTTTTACTCAAATGATCCAATTTGAGCTGGAATACAACTCAAGCAATCTGTAGGGTGTCAGTAAGAAACAGAGCAGCAGATGAGTAGGAACTGACATTTGTGTCTTGGGAAAAAATTTGGCAAGGAGAGCAAAAAACAAGTAGTTTACAGTGCTCTAAATGGCCATAAAAGTACAGTCTTCTGAAAAACATAGGACAGTTTAAATTCGTATTTTTATTTTCTTCCTCTATTAAGTGATACATATTTGGCAGTAGGGCTATAAGTGAGAAGTCAAAATATTCTTCCTAAAAACAATACAAGCAAGCATTTTATGAAGAATAGTAATGCAGAAAAGCATATTTTTATATTTGATAGATATTTAAAATATTTAATGTAAATCTGCAATACTTGGAAAATACATCTCAGGTTCCATCCATAACAATCTTGCAAAAATCATAGGATTTTATTGTTCAAAACCTCCTGAGGTTTGCATAATTATCCCCTCAAAAGACGAAACCTATGAGAACAGTTGAATGTGTTGCCTTTATGCTGAACTCTATGAGTTACAATACCTAATAAATTATCAAGATGAACTAAGGATCAGAGATATTAAGTCTACACGGGGTCTATGGCCATTGATATAATTTCAGATCTTCAATTAAAATAAAATTGACAATGCACAGATTCATTGCCAAAAACCAAGAGTCATATTGTCAGGTCAAAATCAAATGCTAGAGAATATATGCATTTATGGTAAAGAAATAAACAAAAAAAATGCTAATGCAAAATCCTTTTCTTCTGTGATATTAAATCAGTCTTCTCTTTATGACTTTCAGAAATATCTTAAATGCAGTAAGCCCCATGATAATAATACCCCCTACCATAATAACCGATATTTGAATATAATGTGAATTTTTAATTGAATCATAGTGTCCAAGTAAAGTTCACATTTACTGTTTGGATGTGGGGTAGTAAAAATGGAAGAATATTATTAAATAACTAAATTACCTTCCTCAATTTAGCACAGTAATCAATTGTACACACCGAAAAATTTTTTAGCTTTAATTCTGTGGGGTTTTTTTTCTGGCTGAAAAATACTGTTTTTTATTATTCTTGCTATAACCTGAATCCACCTTTTACTAAGTAGATTGACATTTCTAAGCCCAAATGTCATTCTGTGGCTTGGTAAAAAAGCCAAAGTCATTCTGGTTGAATGTTATGATGTTACATATAGAGAACACACAAACTAATTACAAAATCATTAGTAATTCTTCAGGTTTCTGCAATTAGAACATTTTTTATAAGATTTTATGTATTTATTTAGGAGAGAGAGAGCACAAACAGTGGGGAGAGACAGAAGGAGAGGGAGACAGAGAATCCTAAGCAGACTCCCTATTGAACACAGGAGCCCAATGCAGGGCTTGATCCCAGGACCCTGAGATCATGACCTGAGCCAAAGGCAGATGCTTGACCAACTGAGCCACCCAGGCAACCCAATTAGAACATCTTAATAAGATGAAATGAGACCTTCAGAACGCTGGTTGAAATAGCAATGTTACTAAAATATTGCATTTACGAACAATTTACATAATAGATGCTCAATAAATATGCTAAAATTATATATCAAACCCATTGTAACATATTAAATATTTTTCATAATAAAATATATCCCATGACCACAAAATGAAGTGAAAATTTTAAGACATATTCTTTAATAACCTATTCTCAAGACAGTACCTCAGTAACCATCTGCTAAATGGCCCCTGCTGATTTACCTGTAAGCCCATCGTTTATGCATCCTGTTCCTTTATCTTAAGGCTACATCCTGCATGTTGTAAGAATATACTAGATGTAAATCCAGACAATGTTGGCTTGCCTTATTTGAGTTGAACCACCTAAATGGTAATCTAAGTGCTAAAATGATCCTTTTGCCATGGCATTTAGCTATGCTTGTGTGACCATTTTAATTCCTCAAAGTATACTTCCCAGTGACTGATATTCTTCTCCTGGGATGTGTTTTATTGGCATCCAGATAAAATACTCTTGAAGTAATGGATTGGTTTTATGGATTAAAGCAAAGTTGTTTTAAGAAACCTGAATTGCAGAAAGCCTACTTCTAGATATATAAAGGTTTTAGATTCTGCTAAACATCTAAGCTAAACATGTTTTTTAAAAATTAATAAAGTAGCAGGGGAAGTGCCATGTAGAGCAATAGCTGGTCCTCAACAAATACTTGTTAATTGACAGGCTGAATGAATGAATGAATGAATAGACTGGCCTTCCTCATTTATTGGTAATTATTGCTACAGATTCCCATATTATTAGAAGGGCATGTATTGGTTCCAGTTTTAATTTGTGTGTGTATATATATATATATATATATATATATATATATATTAAATTAAGTATAGTTTGCATCAGAGTATAGATTTCATCCTACTGAGCCTTATGGTTTCTGTTTGGTAGGACTCTACACTGCTACAGGCATTTAAAAAATATTACCTAGGGCACTTGGGTGGCTCAGTCAGTTAAGCGTCTCCCTTTGGTTCAGGTCTCCGGTCCTGGGATTGAGTCTCACATTGGGCTCCCATGGAGTTTGCCTCTCCTTCTGTTCCTTCTTCCTGGCTCAATCTCTCTCAAAAATTAATAAAATCTTAAAAAAGTATTGACTGAATCCCTACTATGCATAAAGTAGAATTATTTATTGCTAGTTTGGAAAAAAAAATCTCCATACTTAGCTCCAGGGATGACTGGAGATTCTGGTGTCAATTCTTGACAAGATAAGGAGGAATGAGTCAAATAATGATTTTTGAAACATTCTTTAGTTTGACCCCTCCTTGGGTAGGGCCGACTTGTTTACTGGTGGCTTTAACCTGGTATAATCTGAGAGGCAGCTTGACTTGGCTACATAACCTGAGGAAAAAGACCCCATGGAAAACTTCCGTGGAAGTTCTCCTAAAATGAAGATTTCTTGCACATATCTTGGTGGTTCATACTCCAAAGACCAAGTACATTCTATATAATTGAGAAAAATCCCAGGTATATATATGTTCACTGCTTGGTTGGGTCTTCAGAAGCCTTTAATAGTCTTACATGAAAATGCTCTGTGGCATTTTGAGAGTACTTTCAATTGCTGAAAATGTATAAACTTTGCAGTCAATTATGAAATGAATTGATGGAAATTCCATATTGTACAGGTAGGTATTACACTGTCATGGCGTGCACAGTACCCTCTTTATAGCTCATTCTTTTTTCTTTACAGATAATCTCAATCTTCTCTCATACTTCCAGGTACCATACATTTGCTTTTTTCAATGGCAAGCTAATAAAATAATACTTTAAACTGTTCTATATTTTGTTTCAAGTGTTTAATTCTTTCATAATTTGTGGTGTGACAAAAATGCTCAGGAAACTAAATATTTTGTGCAGAATAGCAAGATAACATGAAAAATATCTCAGAAAAGACTCACCTTATTTAAAACATACTATTATACTATTATAAGCATCTTTTGCCTCTAAAAATGATTGAGGTTCAGTGATTTCTTTAATGGAGACACAGATTTGATCATGATTATTGGAAATAAATTTAGGACTAGGATATAGGTATTTATAGTTGTATTTTGTGATTATAGCTGAGATCTCAATTAATGCCTGGAAAAGTCATATTTATTTACAGAAAGGGACACAGGACTTTGAGGACATTCTATTTTCTTTATTTCAAATAATATTGACTCTAATACACTAATAAACTGTTAAAGACCATGGTCCATACTTTTTCAAATATTATGTTAATTTTTATTAGAGTAATAGAAGTGTATATTATAAAAAAACAGTAGTGCTGAAGGTTAAAATGTTGGCAATCCTCTTGATATCTACAGTCATCATTCTATATAAAAATGTTTATATCATTTTTGATTGATCAATTTTTATGACTAAATAAATCCTTTAATAGAAAAACATGGTTTTAAAAAATCCACTGCTATCTTTCTACCAGTAAATATGATCCTTTAAAGTTAAATCCTCAGTTAATAATATTATCATTATAATAATGCTTAATGATGAGTCAAAAATACCATCATGATTCCTTTTTTGAAAACATTTGTATTAACTGAACTTAATAACTGAATTTTATTTTACATTTTCATAAATTTCTACAAGCTTATTATAAATTTCTATTCTCAAAACTTTATACAGATCTTTAAAATGCTAAACCAAATATTTCTTTCCAAATACTCCAACTCAGCCTATCACTTTCATATTTTTCTTGTAGAAATATCTTCCAAATGGGATGCCTGGGTGGCTCAGCAGTTCAGCATCTGCCTTTGACTCAGAGTGTGATCCCAAAGTCCCGGGATCAGGATCAAGTCTCGCATCAAGCTCCCTGCAGGGAGCCTGCTTCTTCCTCTGCCTGTGTCTCTGCCTTTCTCTCTGTGTGTTTCTCATGAATAAATAAATAAAATCTTAAAAAATAAAAGAAATATCTTCCAAAGCATCCAAATTTCTGTTAAAATGGACAAATTGATCTTTAAGCCTACTGCACATGTATTATAATGTTCCCAATGTCTGGTGATGTATATGACCTACTCTAGGCTTAATAACCATCAGTAGATACTTTGATAGTGAAACTGTAATTTCAGTAGCAATTGGCAAGCATAACTTGTTTTTGCTACACATGTTGTCAGCTGAGGTGATTGGCATGCTGAGGATGATTAGACAGGTGGATGCTGGCATACATGAAGATTTGCTCCTTCATATGTGTGTTGATTGATTCAGGCTACAGGCTAGATCTTGGTCTGTAGACTAGAGCAGCTCTAAGGGGCTACTATATGGCTTCCTCACAGCATGATGTCTGTGTTTCAAGAGCAAGATTCTTAAAAGAACAAGGCAGGATTTCATGATTTTTTTTTTTATGCCTGCCTTTGGAAAACACATAGCTTTACTTATGCCATCTTCTTTGGGGATACAGAAACAATCATTCAACAAAGTGGAGAGGAATGGAACCCTTCAGCCAATGGTAAGACTATCTGTCATATTGTAACAGCATGTGGGGTGGGATATGTCATAGTGGCCCTATTTGGAAAGTGTAAGTAGTCATACACCACATGACTCTTCTCTGTTAAATTCTCAACTCCACGTTCCTCTTAGATAAGTGAAGTACAGCTCTCAGCCTCTGTGAAACAGTTTATGGATAATAATGCACTTTCAAATAGATAGATGATGATGATGATGAAGATAGGTAGATAGATAAATAGATAGATAGATGATAAAATAAACATTGGAAAGAAAACATTTAACTAGTGGTTTAAAAAAGAAAAAATGTAATAAAAGTAAGGAAGGAATTACCATATATAAAAATAAAATTATATGAAGTTATATGGCTAATTGCACTATACACTATGACTAATTGCAACTATATATAATTATATATTTTTTTACTTTATTGTACTTAACTATTTTTATCTTTTAAAATATTTTTAAAATTTTATGTTTTAGGGTAATTTTAGGTTCAGAGCCAAATTGAAAAGTTATGGCAAAATCTCTATACCTTTTTCTCACTTTGCTGTGAAACTAAAATTGTGACAGAGGTACAGAGAATTCCTATATACTCCCTGCACTCAGCTCCACATGCATAGCTATCTACAGTATCAACATCCCCCGCTGGTGTGGTATATTTATTACAATCGGTGAACCTATGCTGACACATCATAACCACTCCAAAATCCACAGTTTCCATTAGGATTCAATCTCGGTATTATTTTACATTCTATGGGTGTGGATAAATATATGATGACATGTATCTGTCATTATGATATTGTGCACATCATTTTAAAATAATCTTTAAAAATCCCCTCTGCTCTGCCAATTATCCCTTCTTCTCTCAACCCCTGGCAACTGCTTGTTATTTTTATCATCTACATAGTTTTGTCTTTTCCAGAAAGTCATATCTTTGGAAACATAGGGTACATAGCTTTTTCAGATTCCTTGATGTCTTCACATGGCTTGGTAGCTCATTTCTTTTTAGCACTAAATAATATTCCATTGTCTGAATGTACCACATTTTATATTTATCCATTTACCTACAGAAGGACATCTTGGTTGCTTCCAAGTTTTGGTAGTTATGATAAAGCTGCAAAGAACATTCATGTGCCAGTTTTGTGTGTATATAAGTTTTCTATTACTTTGGGTAAATACTAATAAATATGGATCATATGGTAAAAGTATGCTGATTTTGTTTTTTTTTTGTTGTTTTTTTTTAATTTTTTAAATTTATTTATGATAGTCATACAGAGAGAGAGAGAGAGAGAGGCAGAGACAGAGGCAGAGGGAGAAGCAGGCTCCATGCACAGGGAGCCCGACGTGGGACTCGATCCCGGGTCTCCAGGATCGCGCCCTGGGCCAAAGGCAGGCGCCAAACCGCTGCGCCACCCAGGGATCCTAAGTATGCTGATTTTGTAAGAAACTGCCAAAATACTTTCCAAAGTGTCTATACCATTTTACATGCCTGGCAGTACTGGTGTTGTCAGTGTTCTGGATTTGGGGCATTTTACTAGATGTGTAGTGATAACTCATTGTTGTTTTCATTTATAATTTCCTGATGGCATATGATATGGAGCATCTTTTTATTTGTTTATTTTGCATTCATATCTTCCTCGATGAGGTCTTCTTTGGCCTAATTTTTAATCAAATTGTTGTTTTTTTATTATTGAGTTTTAAGAGTTTGTTCTCTATTTTGAAGAACAGTCTTTTACAATCATTTTCTCACAGTCAATGGTTTTTCTTCTCTTAACATTGTCTTTCACAGGGCATAAGTCTTTTAATTTTAATGAAATACGGTTTACCAATTATTTCTTTCATGGATCATGATTTTGACTCTAAAAAGTCATTGCCAAACCCAAGGTAATCTGGATTTTTTTTCTATGTTCTTCCAGGAATTTTATATTTTTGTGTTTTATATTTAGGTCTATGATTCATTTTGAGTTAATTTTGTCAAGGCTGCAAGGTCTACATCTAGATTCATTCTTTGGCATGTAGATTCAGTGTTCCCAGTTGTACCATTTGTTGAAGCAACTCTATTGTTATACTATATTGCCTTTGTTACTTTGTCAATGATCAGTCGTCTATATATGGGTCTATTTCTGGGCTCTCTATTCTGTTCAACTGATCTATTTGGCTGTTCTTTCACCAAAATCTCACTGTCTTGATTATTGTCATTTTATAATGTCTTAACGTCAGTATCAGTCCTCCAATTCTGTTCTTCTGCCTTAATAATATATTGGATTTTCAGGGACTTTTGAATCACTTTATCAATATGCATAAAATAAATTTCTGGGATTGTAAATTAGGATTGCACTGAATCTATATATTAAGTTGAGAAGAACTGATATATTGACAATAACAAGTCTCCCCATATCCATGCACATGGAATATCTCTTCTTCATTCATTTAGTTATTCTTTGATTTCATTCATCAGTGTTTTGTAGTTTTCCTCATATAGATCTTGTACATATTTTATTAGAGTTATACCTGAGAATTTTATTTTTGGGAGTTCTAATGTAAATAGCACCCTATGTAAATAGCACCGTGTTTTTTTATTTCAAATTCTACTCATTCATTGCTGATATATAGGAAAGCAATTGACTTTTGTATATTTACCTGCAACCTACAATCTTGCTATAATTGCTATTAGTTTCAGGAGTATCGTCACTGTTGTTTTGTTAATTACTCTGATATGTTTTCTGAAATTTGAGAAAAGTATTTTAAAATCCTTAAAGTGTGCCAAAATTCTTGCCATTCTTGTAATACACATGGATTTCATTAATTTTTTTTAATTTTTGTTTATTTATGATAGTCACAGAGAGAGAGAGAGAGAAAGGCAGAGACATAGGTAGAGGGAGAAGCAGGCTCCATGCAGGGAGCCCGACGTGGGATTCGATCCCGGGTTTCCAGGATCGCGCCCTGGGCCAAACTTCTGCGCTACCCAGGGATCCCGATTTCATTGATTTTATCATATTTCTCTTTATAATTATGTTCCCTAGTGCTTTATATATTTTTTGAAGAACTATATCTTTAATAAGGAATCTATATAACTCAAATTAAACAAATACGTATTGTAATAATGTACAAATATTTATCTGAGATGTAACATTTAAATATAAACCCTTACTCTGGATCTGCATGTAGATTCCATGAAATTATTAAATTGTAAAAGTTGCAGGTAAATCTTAGTAAGAAGATGTACACTGCATGGTAGGCATATATCAGATAATTTTATGAAGACCAATTGTTTAAACGTACTTTGCATTTTCACTATAATATTCCTGAAATAATTAAGGGAAAATGACTTCAATGAAAGTAAAATCTTTGTGAGGAAAATAAGGGATCCTAACAGGCCTAAAATTTACATAGGTTACAAGAAATTTAGAAGTTATAAAATATACTGAGAAACTTAAAACTATAAAATATATAATCTGGTGATTCACGTGCCCTAAATAAATGTAAGGCTTAATATTGTTAAGATTGACAATACTTTCCAGATTGCTGTGATTATATATAGAATTTTTTTTTCATAATTACTCCCAAAGTGCCTTAACTGCTAACAACCTAAATACCCTTCAACTGATAAATGTTGGCACATCCATATGATATTCTACTGAGCTATGAAAAAGAATAAACTTGTGATACATGCAACCACATTAATGAATACAAACTGTAAAATGCTAAGTGAACAAAGACAGGCTCGAAGTCTACATGACTCTATATGTCTGAATTCATTGATTTATTACTGAGTAAAAGACATAATTATTGGAAGGAAGCAGTGTCATTGGGGGCTAAAGGCTGGCAGTGGCCTGTCTTCAGACAAAAGGGTCTGCAAAAATTTTTAAATGATAGAAATTTTTTATGTTCTCTATTTGACAGTGATTACATGACTGCATGTGTCTGTCAAAAATCACAAAAGTGGACGCTAAAAAATGGGTAAATTTTATGGTCTAGGTCATCTAAGTTATATTTATGTAAATTGTTCTCAATAAATCTGAAAAAGAGATAAAATAAAATTTGAAAGAATTAGATTAAAAATGGTAATTACTTGTAAACACTGAGATTATATATACAGGAAATAGTGAAAAATGACTATATTATAATCATTATGAATTTTTAGTATGATGATTGTACTTTTTAATATATTTGTTGTAAATGTATTATATACAAAGAAAATAAATTTTATTATTTTGTTTCTATATAAGTCTGCTAATCAGAAAATGAGATTTTAAAAGCTACCATTTAAAATTACATAAAAATAGGGATCCCTGGGTGGCGCAGCGGTTTGGCGCCTGCCTTTGGCCCAGGGTGTGATCCTGGAGACCCGGGATCGAGTACCATGTCGGGCTCCCGGAGCATGGAGCCTGCTTCTCCCTCTGCCTGTGTCTCTGCCTCTCTCTCTCTCTCTCTCTCTCTCTCTCTGTGACTATCATAAATAAATAAAAAATTAAAAAAATAAATAAAATTACATAAAAATATATGAAATGTTCAGAATATATGCAATCATATATGAGAAATATCATTAAGAATATTATAAATGTAATTAAAATATATTAAAGAAAACAGTAATGAATAGTCAGGACTTTCAATAGTGTCCTTATTGATATGGAAAATGTAAAATTAGAACTGTACTTGTACACTAAATCAATTATAAGAAAGAAAGAAAAAAGAAACCAAGAAACTTATGAGCTATAAAATTTCTAATTTATTGCTAGTTGGAATGTCAATTGATAAGAATCACTTTAGAAAACATTTTGGAAAAAAAAAAAAAAGAAAACATTTTGGTATTATTCAATAACATTTAAATAATACATGTCCTATAAAACCATAATGATTCTCCTTTTTCTATATAAAATTTTGTCCATATAGACTGTGACACGTGTACAAGAATGTTCATTAGCACCATTGTTAATTATCATAAAAATCTAGAACTTGAATATCCATCAGGAATGTAATAGATGAGTAAATTGCTGCATATTTATGTAATTAAATATAATGCACGTGTAAAAATGAATAAACTAGCAGTGTGCAGAAACATGGATATATTTTACAAATAAAATACTGTAGGAAATAAGCTAGTCAAAAAATTATGGAAAGTATGAGTACATGAATATAAGTTAAAAATATGACAAAGCTAAATTATGATTTGGGAATAAACTTAAGTGATAAATTTATGAAGAAAATCAAATACAGAAAAAATTTGAGTCAGGAGAGTAGATACCTGAGAGGAATGGGACTTAGAATTCAGAAAAAGAATCCAGGGATCTACTAAGGTACTAGTAATGTTCTAATTCCTGGCCACAGTGGTGTTCACACAGTTGCTTACTATATAATTATTTCTCTAAATGTATTCAAATGCTTTATGCATGTTTCTTAATGCAAGTTATATTTAATAATTTAAAAAATACATTTCTGCTTAACAAATAGAAAAATAAGTAGTGAAATTAATTGGTTTCTTTGAAAAGAGAAGACTAGAGAAGATTTTAACAAAAAAGATAACCAGGGTTAACTACAGAACCTAGTTGTCAGTGGGGATAAGGCAGTGGGCATTGTAGCTGATGGGAGAACACAGATTTCAGTAAAGGTATAAATATGCAGGAACAATGGAGGTAAGATGACGAGAAAGTGGCTTTGAAGAAGTAAGACTTCAATAAGTAACAGGTACCTGGGATCCCTGGGGCTCAGTGGTTTAGTGTCTGCCTTCGGCCCAGGCAGTGATCCTGGAGTCCTGGGATCGAGTCCCACCTCAGTCTCCCTGCATGGAGCCTGCTTCTCCCTCTGCCTGTGTCTCTGCCTCTCTCTCTCTCTCTCTCTCTCTCTTTGTCTCTCAAGAATAAATAAAATCTTAAAAAAAGAAAAGTAACACGTACCCGATACTTTAAAATACAAGAACGATATGTAGAAGCCTGAGAAATGGGTGAATAAAATATACATTATGTTTATTAATTGATAAATTAGATGTTGTTTATCACTTGGTATAGTCCCTTGTAACTGCTTTTTGTACAAAGTGGATCCAAACATTTGAAGGAATGTATTTGGTGTAACTAACAATGGGACTCAGGGAAAGCAATTCTCCTTTCAGGAATGTTTTTTGGGAAAAGAATAGTGGATTTTCTCAGCTATTGTGTTCTACAGTCTTTTTGATGCTCTTCTTTTTACATGTGAGACCTACCTGAAGTCCCCAAATCAATCCTGACTGGAATCTACTGCATCCATTCCAGTAGTATCTGACATTATAAGTCACCAGTATCTTTTCAGCCAGATCCAGCAAACACTCTCTGGGAATTGATGCTATGGGAATCCAGAAATGGAAAAGGGCCCCTCTGGAGATAAGAGGTGGACTTCTGGCAGGATTGTCACAGCCTCCTTCTGCGACCCTGTGAACTTGGAGACCTTTCTCTCCGAGGAACAGAGATATGGACCTTTGAGGAGAGAGCACTTTCAAGGACATCCTGGTAACTCTTCACCTCTGAGGAAGCATGACTGAACTAGTTCTACAAGGTCAAAAAAAGAAGGTAGCGACCAGAACCAAATGGTGCCAGAGACAACTGCTGCTTTTATCTAACAGTTTGCCAGGGAGTAATGTGATGTGCAGTCTCAGCATTACAAAACCGGGTAGACAAGATGCTTCTCACAGAGAGAGCAGCTTAATAACTGGCCCCCTCAACTACTCAATTTTTTCAATTTCAAACTCAGCAGTAAAATCAACTCTGTAGTATCTTTCTGAACTTTACGAATACATGTGGCAGAGACAGTTATTTGCCCATCAAAAATATATAGTTCTCTGCCATAATATTGCATTTGTGCTGGATAAAAGCTTACCAGCCAAGGGAACATTTTGCATCCCTCTTACAACTAGATTGGAACTCATATAATTGGTGAGTTCTGGACAAGGAGTTTTGGTGGAAGAAGTTATATATTTTCTTGCCCTTGTGCCAGTTAAATGTCAGAGGACAGACACCTTTGAGAGATGTGTAATCGTATTTTCTCCTGTATCACCTCTACCTTGCCTGTGGTTGGATTTTATGTGAGAATATATATATATATATTAAATGAAAAAATTTTTCATTATGCAAATCCACTGAGATTTAGTTTTCCCTCGTAAAGTAGCTATTGGTTTTCTAATATAGGAGTCTAGAATTTTTTTAATATTTTATTTATTTATTCATGAGAGACAGAAAGAGAGAGAGAGAGAGGCAGAAACACAGGCAAAGGGAGAAGCAGGCTCCACAGGGAGCCTGACGTGGGACTCCATTCCGGGTCTCCATGATCAGGCCCCGGGCAGAAGGCAGTACTAAACCACTGAGCCACCCAGGCTGCCCTAGAAATTTTTTTTTCTATAAAAGTCAAGGTCCAGATAGCAAGTATTTTTGGCTTTGTGAGCAATAGTGTCTCTGTCTTAAATACTCAATACTGTGATTATACTGTGAGAGGAACTATAGACAACATAAATGAATGAGCATTGCTGTGTTCCAATAAAATGTATTTACAAAATTAAGGGTTGGGCCAGATTTGACCCACAGGCTACAGTTTCTGCAATACAATAGGCAGATGTAATGTCTTAGCCTTATTTTATGTCTCCCATTAAGGATGAGTGTTGTTAATGGGTATAATAGGATAAATTTTTATGTGGGATCAAGGTTAAGGGAAGATGCCATTTTCAAATAAACTAAATTAAACGTGTAGACAAAAGAAATAACAAAATAAGCACATGTAAAGTGTATATAAAAGAGGAAGAATACATTCAATTGATTAAACAAAGACTTAGAAGAAAGGGAGAGCACATGATATGTGGAAACTAACTGTGGAAAACATGAGACACTACTTGCTATTCAGGCAGCTGAAGAAAGGAAAAATCTTAAATAAGATAGAGAAAAATGGTTACTGAGGAGTAGAAGCTGAGACAATAAATATCATTGGATATCCCAAGAAAGTTGTTAGAAGAAATTTTAGGACATAAAATTTTAGAAATTTTTATAATACATATTAAAATTTTTTAATTGAGGTAAAATTCATGTAGTATTAATCATTGATCTCTTTATTTTTTTTTAATTTTTATTTATGATAGTCACACACACACAGAGAGAGAGAGAGAGAGAGAGAGAGGCAGAGACATAGGCAGAGGGAGAAGCAGGCTCCATGCACTGGGAGCCTGACGTGGGATTTGATCCCAGGTCTCCAGGATCGTGCCCTGGGCCAAAGGCAGGCGCCAAACCGCTGCACCACCCAGGGATCCCCATTGATCTCTTTAAATTGTACAATTTAGTGGCATTTGGTACACTCAACAGTATTGTGCAACCATCACCTCTGTAGCTCCCAAATATTTTCATCATGCTAAATAAAAGAAAACACCATGAGAGAAGACCCATTAAGCCATCACTACCTCTCCCCCTGTTCCCTTGCCCCTGATAACTACTAGTATGCTTTGAGTCTCCATGCATTTCTATCTTCTGGAAGATTTTGTGTTTTTTATTTTTTGTATGTGTTTTGTTTTTGTTTTTGTTTTTGAGAGAGAGAGAACGTGAGCAGGGGGTAAGGAGCAGAATCCCAGGAAGTCTCCACACTCAGCACAGAGCTTGACATGGGGCTCGATCTCACAACTCTGAGATCATGACTTGAGCCAAAACACAAAGTCAGATGCTTAACTGACTGAGCTACCCAGGTGTTCGTCTCCTCTCTTCTCTTCTCCTCTCCTCTCCTCTCCCCTCCTCAACTCTCCTCTCCTCTTCTTTTCCTTTCTTTTTCTTTTTCTTTCTTTCTTTCTTTCTTTCTTTCTTTCTTTCTTTCTTTCTTTCTTTCCTTCCTTCCTTCCTTCCTTCCTTCCTTCCTTCCTTCCTTCCTTCCTTTCCTTTTCTTTCAATTTAAGTGTAATTAACATATGTGTCCCTGTTTAGGTGCCCTGGCTAGTTCAAACGGTTAAGTGTCTGACTTTGGCTCAGGTCATGACCTCAGGGTCCTTGAGTAGAGTCCCAGGTCAAGCTGCCTGCTCAGTGGGGAGTCTGCTTATTTCTCTCTCCTTGCTCATTCTCTCTCTCTCTTTCCCCCTTACTCTCCAATAGATAAATATATTAAAGAAAAAGATATATGTGTTACAACAGTTTCAGATGTACCATATAATGGTTCAACAACACATTATTCAATGCTCATCAAGATTCATATATTCTGAATCTTGTCTGTTTCAACAATCTTCCACCCACACCAATCCCCCCACAACCACCAGTTTGTGCTCTGAATTTAAGAGTCTGATTTGTCTCTTGTTTTGTTTCTTAAATTCCACATATGCATCAAATCATATGGAATATGTCTTTCTCTGACATTTTGCTTAGCATTATACTCTCTAGGTTCATCCAGGTACTGGCAAATGGAAGATCTCATTCTTTTTTATAGCTGAATAATAGCTTATATATACATAAGAAGTGGATGCTACTTCTTTATCCATTCATTTATCCATGGACATGGATTGCCTCATTATCTTGGCTACTATAAATAATGCTGCAATAAACACAGGAGTGTATCTATTCAAATTAGTGTTTTCATTTTCTTTGGGTAAATACCTTATAGTGGAATTGCTGGATCATATGATAATTCTATTTTTAATTTTGAGGAACCTCCGTAATAGCTAAACCAGTTTACATTCCCTCCAACAGTGCACAAGGATTCCCTTTTTCTCCACATCTTTGCCAACACTTGTTATTTCTTTTTTTTTCCATTTTAGGCATTCTGATAGGTGTGAGGTGATACGTCATCACGGTTTTATTTATTTATTTATTTTTTAATTTATTTTTTATTGGTGTTCAATTTACTAACATACAGAATAACACCCAGTGCCCGTCACCCATTCACTCCCACCCCCCGCCCTCCTCCCCTTCTACCACCCCTAGTTCGTTTCCCAGAGTTAGCAGTCTTTACGTTCTGTCTCCCTTTCTGATATTTCCCACACATTTCTTCTCCCTTCCCTTATAAATTCCATTTCCCTGATGATTAGTAATGTTAAGCAACTTTTCATGTGTCTCTTAACCATCTGTATGTGTTTTTCAGAAAAATGTCTGTTCAGGTCCTCTACCCACTCTAGACACAACAATTAAAGAAACAAACAAAAAAGAAATAAAAGGCATCCAAACTGATAAGAAGTAAAATTTTCATTATTTAAAATGACATAATACCATATTAGATAAAACCAACGACTCCATCAAAAAACTACTAGAACTGATAAATGAATTAAGTAAAGTCAGAGGATACAACATTAATATACAGAAATCTGTTTCATTTCTATACACCAATAATGAAGTAGCAGAAAGAGAAATTAAGAAAACAAACTCAATGACAATTACACCAAAACAATAAAAAGCCTAGGAATAAACTTAACCAAAGAGGCAAAGGACCTGTACTCTGAAAATTGTTAAAAAATGATGATGAAAAGTGAAGATGATACAACCAAACAGAAAGATTTTCCATGCTCGGGGGTGAACAAAATTACTAACATGTCCATACCACCCATAGTAATATCCAGATTTTTTAAAAATATTTTTTTCTTTATTTATTTATGATAGTCACACACACACAGAGAGAGAGAGAGGCAGAGACACAGGCAGAGGGAGAAGCAGGCTCCACGCACCGGGAGCCCAACGTGGGCTTCGATCCCGGATCTCCAGGATCGTCCCTGGGCCAAAGGCAGGCGCCAAACCGCTGCGCCACCCAGGGATCCCTATCCAGATTTAATATAATCCTTTTCAAAATACCAAACTAGAACAAATAATCCTCAAATTTGTGTGGACTCTGAAAAGCCAAAGCAATCCTGAGAAAGAAGAACAAAACTGGAGGTAACACAATCCCAGATTTCAAGACATATCACAAAGCTAGAGTAAGTCAGAACAGTAATGTACAAGCACAAAGATAGACAAAGATAGATCCATGGATCAGAATAGAGAGCCCAGAAACAAACCCATGTTTATATGATCAATTAATCTATAGCTAAGGAAGCAAGAATACACAATGAGGAAGAGATAATCTCTTCAATAAATGGTGATAGAAAAACTGGATAGCTACCTGAAAAAAAAAATGAAACTGGTTCACTTTCTTACATCATACACAAAAATAAACTCAAAGTGGATTAAAGACCTAAATGTGAGACCTGAAACCATAAAACTCCTAAAAGGAAGGGAGGCAGTAATTTCTTTGCCTTTAAAATATGTATATCAAATCATTATGATGTGGGACACCTGAGTGGCTCAGTGGTTGAGCATCTGCCTTTGGCTCAGTTTGTGATCCCGGGTTCCTGGGATCGAGTCTTACATCAGGCTCCCCACGCAGAGCCTGCTTCTCCCTCTGTCTGTGTCTCTGTCTCTCTCTCTGTGTGTGTCTCATGGATAAATAAATATTATTTTAAAAAATGATTGTAATGTACACTTACAGTGTCTTACAATTTAATTGTCAATTGTACTTCAATAAAGCTGAAGAAGGAAGTAAAAATATAAAACCTCAAAAAATGGCTGAACAAAAAATTTAAGAACCTGTATACAATGTACTTTTAAATAATATACCATAGAATCAAAATAGGATAGGACAAGCATTTGTTACCTGAGGGTAAGTAAATAACGATGACGAGAACACAGAGTAATGCCTACATAGGAGACATGAACTTCTCAGGAAGCCATTTTAATGGTACTGGCAGATCAATAATTTGCAAGTGAAAAAAGAGTTGGTAGTAATGTGGTAACCCACACCATCACTTCTGTGGTTAGTCAGGGGAGTGGGCTATATGTTGTCCCTGATGGAGAGCAAAGAACTAGGAATCGATACAATGATTGCAAATGTTCAAGAGTGTGAAAAGTTTGTTCACATGAGATTGCAGATTTCCCAGAGCAAAACAGAAGGAATAGAATACATTCAACAAAGAATTTATTGGCTGTCTAGGGAAACGTAAGTTACTTAAGTTTCTGATGCCGTCAAAAGATAGTAGGATGCAAGTGTGCTTAAGAGATGTAATTTCAGACTTGAGAAAATGTAGATAAAATTAAGTTGGATTTTTCAGCATCCTTATAACAGGTGATTTCTCTACTTTTCCTGAATTGTGACAAATACCGTACCTGAGATTCTTCTGCATTTGATATTTTGTTTTGCCATTAGAGCTTCCCAGTGATACAAGCAGTTTAGTGTTTTAGCTCCATTTTCTTTAAGATTTTCTTCCTATTTTTTGAATTTTATTGTATTTAAATTAAATTAATTAAGATATAGTGTATTATTAGTTCCAGAGGTAGAGTTCAGTGACTCATTAGTTGTATATAACACCCAGTGTTCATCACATTATAGGCCCTCCTTAGTGCCCATCACCCAATGACCCCATCCCCCCACCACCCTCCTCTCCAGCAACCCACAGCCATCAAAAAAAAAAAATCCAACCATTGGCAATGACGTGGAGAAAAACACTACAGGGCATCATGCTAAGTGAAACAAGCAAATCCAAGAAAGACAACCATCATAGGAGAGGGGCATCTTATGTGATGAGTTTGGAGAGAATATTCAGCTCTCTTTTGGTTGGCACTCAGAAGATGGGGCAAATATAGGAAAGTTGACAGTCACTGACCAGTTTTCACCATTCTGTTAGCTCCATTTTCTGAGTGAAGTAGGTGATATCTACAGAGATAAGTAACACAAGGAACTCAACGTGACACAGCAAGTAGTGGTCAGATTGAGGTCTTCAACCTGTAATTGAATATCCCAATCAGGACTTTATTTATTTTACCTCAACAATACCTCCAAGGTATTAGGTATTAATCTTTGCCAGAAATTGTGAAACATGTTTTCTGTCATATTTCTTTGATATCACTGGTAGTAATCTACCAATATAGTTTACATCGGAGTTTACAGAATTTATTTGAACAAAGTTTTATGTTCAAATCATATAGATTGAAATCACTGTGGTTGATAAACTATTTTCCTCCTGAAGAAAAAATAAAACCTTATATATTATTTCTCGAATAAAATGAAAACAGAAACCTAAAAAGAAGGGGGCAACAGATATTTTCTGCTAAGAAACATTGCAGCTGATTGCACAATTTCTGTCCCATGCAACAGACTGTGTCACACTTTGTGACCGATAACAATACAAAAATAATCCTAAATCACAAGATTTTTATGAAATGCCAGGTATGGTAAATGTGGCAAAATGAGAAAAAAAGGCAAAACAAAACAAAACAAAACTCTGTATTCAGATGCGTGTTTCACAAATACTATTTTACCCTGAACAGCATCTTTATCATATAGCCTCTAGGCTGTACACACTTATAACAGGAACCGAGGTGAGACATCACAAAGATTGCTGTGTAATTTGGTGATCACAGATAAACCAGAGGTAAAGTCCTGCTGAATCAAAATACATTTGATATTAAGAAATGCATTTGATGCATTTGGCTCATTTTTGGAAAGTGAATCAGAAACGGCACAAAGGCAGGAACAAAATAGAAGTCTTAATAGATATTTAAATAAAAATATCTTAATTTATTGCAGCAATCTTTGAAGAGATAGTATTGTATTTGCTTGAAAACAGTATGAAAAAATATGGTTTTGCAAGTCATTTAGTTTGTGATATAATGAACCAAATGGCTTGCTGAAAATTTGGATGAATTCCAGTTCAACAGCCACTATTCAAATTGGCAGTGACAGCTCATTCTGAGGAAAAAATGTAATTTTGAAATGATTGATATGAACTCAAAGGGGTGTGGAGAACTGTAGTGTACTTTGTGCATAGGCGTTGTGACAGGTTGGCACATCTTTAATTCTTATTTAAAACAAGCCAGGGCACTGCAGTTTCAAATGCCATTAAGCTTATATACCACATGAAATTATTTGATTTACTGGAATATTCCAAAAAGCAACATGTGCCAAAATTTCAATACTATGAGTCTGATTTCGGTATTAAATTGGCATGTTATCCTCTAAAACTAATTCCAATATTTTCTTCCTTTAGTAAGAGGAAAAACATTCATGCATATTAATTAAATTTAATTATAACTTAGTAAATGCTGGTTCTTTAATCGTGAAATCCAGAAGTATACCAGGTGAAAGGAAATAAAGAGTTCCCGCCATAAAAACATAACATTAATCTCAACATCAAAATGGGGTCATAATTCTATTGGATGACAAATGGCGCTAAATGTAGATTACTGGCAGGATTCTTCAATTCTGCCCATTTAGATTTTAAGAATTCAAAGGAGACTATATAATTTTGAGGGTAGATTTTCTTTAAAAAAAGAACTATGATTTTTCAGTGGCCATTGTCACAAAGTGGATCTTAACAAATTATATCCTCAGAGAAACTATTCTAGTAGTTATGACTTCCTAAAAAGCTTAAGGTGAGGGGTGCCTGGTGGCTCAGTTGGTTAAATGTCCAACTCGATTTAGTTCAGGGCTTGATCTCTGTGTTGTGAGATTGAGCCCTGTGTTGGGCTCGGTGCTGAGCACCGAGTCTGTTTGTCCCTCTCCCTCTGCCCCTCTTCTGCTCATGAGCACACTCTGCTTCTCATTCTAAAATCAATCATTCTAAACAATTTTATAAAGCATAGGTGGTATTCTCTTTAGTGAGATAGTTTATATTGTCCTTTTATTCAGAAGCACTGTTGTAGGCCCCTTTTCCTAACTGTTTTCCCTTTTCCTGTAAGTTAATTGTCATAGACTGTCACATGCAATATTACTCTACACACACACACACACACACAAAGGACCAAGACCACAGGTCAAGGAAGTAGCCATCCTCATACTTTCAGGTATGAATCAGTTATTTTCGAATAAAAATGACAGGAATCCAAATCAAACATATTCAAAATCTAACTAAGAAGCTCAAGCAATAAATAATCTTAGACAAGACTTGAGAAAGGATCCAAAATTTCCTGAAGGGAAAACCAAACCAAACAAAACTGTTCTTCAGTAATATTTCATCTGTCTTTTGTCTATGTGTGCCTATCTGTAGATTCCATTCTCTTGAAAGAGGTCTCTACACAGTAGCACAAATAAACACTAGAAGAGCTAGGATTTAATGTAAATAATGTTTATGGAAAGTTTTCACCTTTTTCTGTATCCCTTTCAATTTGTTAAAATAAATCTGACCATTTCAGTTTTGGTCAAATATCCTTTTCTTAACTAAATGGGGATGGCACACATTGGCCGGTCTCAGAAGTCTACCATGATGTTTCCTATATTGAAGGTTGCATTTGTAGATCACATTAGTGTACAGGAGGGACGATTCTCAAAATAAATGAAAAGGTCCATCATCAAAGGAAAGGAGAGGAGTAATAGATGTTTTGAAAGAAACAAGGAGAAAGCTAAATTATTTGTATGATTAACCTCTGTAATATTATCTTCTTTCAGTGCCTGAAATTCCCATTTTTAAAAATGTCACATTTATATTATTGCAGATCATCATTTCCAAATGAACACTGTAAAATGTTTATATTGTGCATTGATAGAGAAAAGAAGTCCATGTATCAAAGAAGAGGTTTTTTTAACTGAAAATAAAGTAATATTCATTTATTAATATACCACCCCAGATGGACCCAATCTTATTTTACTCTTTAGATATACAACAGAACTCTTATATGTCAAAGCTCATAACTATTTTAACTGAGTATATGGGAATTGGAGACTTTGGAGAAACAGCTTCAATGGAGCCCTTCATCCAGACCAATCATAAATCACAAAAACTTAGAGGTATTTTCAAACGGATTGAATATGTGAAGATAAATATCTAGGATTTTAAATTTAGCTTAAAACCAAATGATGTAAAGTATATAAGTTCAAGACTTTTATTTTTCAGCTGCGCACATTATTTCATTACTGTACTTTTTATACTGTTTGATGCGATCCATTTAAAAGTATACATAGACCAATCACATAAGGCATATGATCTACAAAGGCCACCAAATCACCCATTCTTCCAGACATAGACAAATCTAATTTCTTCATTATAGTTTATTCTAATTAAGATAAACATCAATGTGAGTTTATGCTTAGAAGCTCAGGGCACATAGGTATTCACCATCTTGATCCAATAATCTCTACTTCCCTTAAAAAGTCTGAATCAATATAATCAGAAATTTTAGGTACATTTAAAAAAAAAGTCAAGGGATATGGCAAAGAGAAAAAACCAGCAGAGCTTGCAAAGGCTGAGCTCAAAATAGAAATATTCAACTTGAACTTTAAAAAGTAACCTTGATAGATTGTAAGTATATTTGCTTTTGGAAGGCTTAAACTGTATATCCAGCACAAATGTACCAGACAAGTCAAATTCCATTGACCTTGGCAATGTCTGAAGGAAAATGTATTCATGGAGATCAGCTGTGCTGAAATTAATCTCTTCTGTTGACAAAATAAAAGTGATGTTTCTTTCTCAAAAGAGAGAGAGAGAGAGAGAGAGATTATTTTGGCTTCTGGGTTACCTACAATGCTTGGGGCAGAAAAACTAGTCACTGTGGCATTGTAGTCTCTGAAAAAGAAAATCTCATTTACTATTTGTCACAGGAAGTCAATCATGGAGTATCAGTGCAGTGAGGCAGTTTAGCAATCTATGTTCCTGCTAATCTCTCTTTCAGAGTCTACGAAGGGCAACTCTGAGTATTTAAGTAACCGTCTTACACTGCACTTTGGGAAATTTTATTTCATTCTTTTAAGCATGTGTGATATGGAAACATCAATTTTTATTTTACCTGAGATTGATCTATATACTTATTAGCAGACTTTTTAACGTTGTTTTAAAGTTTCAGAGTGGGAGCCTCAGGAACGTGAAAATAAAGCAAAACCAAAACCAAAGACATTCTAAAGTCTATTTTTTTAAAAAATATACTTTTCACTTTAGGACAATTGAAGTTTGAGAGAAAAACTGTAAACATACTACAGAGAATTCCCATATACTCTACATTGAAATTCTTCTATTATCAGCATCTTACATTAATATGGTCTACTTGTTACAATTAATGAACCAATATTATCGTTAGCTAACATGCATAAATAGTGAACCAACCATTATTGTTAACTAAAGTGTATACTTTTTTCAGGATTCCTTAGTTCTTACTTGATGTACTTTTTTCTGTTTTAAGGTCCCATCCACCATACCACATTACCTTTAGTGGTCATCTTGCTGAAGTTCCTCTTGACTATGACTGATTCTTAGAAATCCTTCACAATTTTAGAAGTATTGGCTCAAGCATTTTGTAGGAAGTCTTTCTATTGGGAGTTTTCAGGTATTTTCCTTATGATAATACAGGGCTACGAGCATTTTGGAGGAAGATCACTATGGTAGAGTGCCATTGTCATCATTCATGAAAAAATGCTCCCTATTTTTAATTTTAAAAAAAGGAGGGGGGATTTGAAACCATAATCATTATATTGTAAGTGGTGAAAATGAAAGAGATAGACGATGTTCAACTATTTGTTTCTTAAATTCCATATGCAAGTGAAATCATGTGGTATTTGTCTTTCTCTGACTTATTTTGCTTAGCGTAATATGCTTTAGCTTCATCCACATCATTGCAAATGGCGAGATTTCATTCTTTTTGATGGCTGAGTAATACTTCATCATATATATGTGTGTATATATGTATACCTATAGAATTTCTATTTCCCAATACAAATGAAACATGAGCAAGTCCACAAATGCAGATATCTATAGATAATTAGAACAAATGAGTAAACAAAACCAAATGTATTAAGACTTCCTGAACAACCATAGAGAAAGTACAGGCTGCATGTGTATTCCATGGGTCTACTGGCCACTGAAGTCGACATTTAGACATGAAAATAATAAAATATACATCAGAGTGTTGAAAAATAATCAGAGGGAGATCTACATAAATGCAATGAATCTATAACTGTAATTCATTAACTCCAATAAGGAAAGAGTGAGAAATGCAAATTTAGTTTAGTTTTTTTTTTTTTTTTTTTTTAAACAGCAGAGTTAGGTATACCCAAAGAATAATAATGACAATAGCTATTTAGGATTATCTGGTATTTTCTAGTAAATAGCACCTAAAATAACTGCATTAAATTTATCATCAACTAAAACCCCAATTCTTATTTGGTAATCCCTTTTGGATACAGAAATTATATTTATAATTTTCAATTCAGACTATATTCTCTAGATACAGAATATTTCTTTGAGTCCTATGAGATATCTAGGTTGCCCTATTTCCTATTCTGCAGTAATACAGGTACAACAGTGTTCTTAATAAAACAAATATGCTAGGTATCTATGGTGACTAAGTCAGTGTGAGAACATAGTTGTAGACATACTAGCTGATAAATCTGGGATGCTCCTCAACCATGGTTATGTCAGTTTCCTTACTTATAAAATGGAGATGATTATTATCAGTTATTTTATGTTTATTTTTCAAAAATGAATAAACATTTCTAATGAATTCAAGATCAAATATGTGTGTGTGTGTGTATATATATATATATATATATATATATATATATATATATATATTTTACAACTTTTTAAAGTTAAAGTAACATAACCTGCATTTAATGCTATAATTAACAGTGAGAGGGGATCCCTGGGTGGTGTAGCGGTTTAGCGCCTGCCTTTGGCCCAGAGCGCGATCCTGGAGACCGGGGATCGAATCCCACATCGGGCTCCCGGTGCATGGAGCCTGCTTCTCCCTCTGCCTGTGTCTCTGCCTCTCTCTCTCTCTGTGACTATCATAAATAAATAAAAATTAAAAAAAAAACAAAAACAGTGAGCCATAATGTTTCAAATCTGGGCAGTTAGATGCCAGAACCAAAATTCTCAGAAAATAGGTTATCATCTTCCTCTAATAGTTCAATCAGTAATAGGCATCTTTAATATGCATGTGTTTGTTTCATACACATCCAGTATTTTGTTGCCAAAAGTAGGATCATTAATATAGGTTTTGTACTGACCATAGTCTCTAAGTTCCTTTATGGATACAGTCATGGTATCAGCCTTTTTATTTTCAGTTGCTTCTCATAAAATTATAGAGCATGAAATAAATTCCAGTTGTTTGGATTCCCAGTAAAAGTGATTTCTCAGTAGATGCTATTTAAAAACAGAAGAATAAACACCATATCCTAAATTATATTTCAGAATAAGCACTGTAGGTAAAGTAATTTCCTGTTGTTTGCCAAATGTAAATTTGAAATTCACACAGCGAGTTGATGGTGGAACTAAAGCTAGTCCTCAGAATGTTGAACTATCAGTGGAACAGTTAAAAAAATTGCAGCCTATAAAAAACCTCACAGTACTATTAACAAATTGAATGCAGTTATTTCTAGTGAGAATCCTAACCAGTTAAATAAATCTCTTTCTAACTCAATATAATGATGGCTTTCATTTTAGTGCTTTTGCCACCCCTTTATTAGATATTTTAGTTCATGTCAAAGAAAAGTGACTTTATTGGGTATTACAAGCTATTTGTATTAAGAATAATGTTGAACATTTGAGTTGAGTATACTGATTTTTTAGCCATGGCATTCCATTTTTGGCAAGATTGTTAGTTAATCAGAATGACTGAAAAAATAAACTAACATTTTTCTAAAACAATATAATCCATTCAAGAAAAGATGGATGATAGAATAATTTCAATATATTGATTTGATGTCTTATTCCAGTTGAATTTGAATCAAAATCTTTAAAGTCTACTTTCTACCTCATCATATAAATAACCACATTAGTTTCAGTTTATGAAGAAATGTAGAAATTTCTTTGCTCAAATGAGTGGTCACATATCAATCTGCCACTAAGGACTAAAAGAGTTTTTATTTTTTTTCCCATGACCTTATTTTTATAATTATAATTGGACAATCATGAATACTTCAATCAAATATGTTATCATAATTTTAAGCATTCTATGCCAATTTAAAACTTTAGGCATTCGCAACCTCCACACCATAGGAAATATAAGAATACTAGAACAGTACAAGAAACTTGAGTTCACTGTAACTTATTTTTTGAGAAAGAAACCATAAGAACTTACAACTTATGTGATATATCAGTCATTTGAAGCTTCAAAGATTAATAAAATATATTAATTTTCCTCAGTAAGTTGAGAAAGATGTAAAGATGACAGCTATGTAACTAACCAGCACATTCAGATCTCTAGTTTTGAGATTCTGAACAGAATATTTGTGGGACACCTCCTATTAGATGTGCTAATGATAACAAGAATTCAACATGAGAAAAAGTAAGTTCATTTTCTCTTCTTTGACCCTGAACCTATTCCTTAGCTCAAATCTACCTCATGCCTGCTTTTGCTAACTATGCAATGGCATCAATTTCCACCCAATCATAAAACTCAGATTCAAGAAGTAGTCCAGATCTCTACTTTTATCGATAAGCTTAGCCAACAACTGACTGACTCCCATTAAGTCTCTCTCAAATACCTTTTCACCTAATTATCCTTACAGTTGATTACTTACTTTAAATTGGTCTTCATCTTGAATCTCTGGGACTACAACTACTACTTCTCAAGTAATCCTCCCTCTCAGTGTATCTTACCTTTTTACATCAAATTTTCATACTATTGGGAGAATGATCAAGGCAAAACACAAATTAAACCATAGCCTTTCTTTTTGTGAAACATTTAAGTGCACCATCTATGACATAATTATTTATATTTCTCTAGCCCAATCTTGTTATTCATAGCTCCATTTGCACCTCAAACGTTGACGATTCTAAAACTCCTCTACACTAAGTGCCGCCACTTCATGTGTCCCACTTCCTAGCTCCCGTGCACTTCTATAATCTTTTCCCCTTGAGTGTGGGCTTAACCTAGTCACTTGCTTTTAATGCATAGAATATGGCAACAGAGATGATATGCCACTTATATTAGCACCCTCCTCCTCTTCCCACACCCCACTTCTCTTTTCTCCCTTTCCCTTTCTCTCTCAAAATGTTGTGAGCTACCTTGTCCATGAGGCAATCAACTGTTATCTCAGGCCAAAAGTCAAGAACAACTTGAGACCTGCCAATAACCATGTCAGTGAGCTTGATGCAGATCCTTCCCCAGGCACATTTTGAGGAGGCTGGAGTCCCAGGTGACAACCAAGTGATAGCCTGTGACAGAGCCTGAGCAAGAGGCCTCTTGTCAAGGTTCACCCAGATTTTCAATCCACAGAAACTATGAGTTAATTATTGTTTATTTTAAGCCACTAAGGTGTTGATAAACTGGTTATACAGCAAGGAATAAGTACACATGTTGAAAACAGCTGCAATGGAGCAGAACGGAATAAATAGAAATGATCGGCTAAAAATTCTATGAGGTAGGAATTTTTAAAAGGTTATCATTATGAGTCATGATGATACTAAGATAAGTGGCCATAATATACCGTAAGAAAAAATATTCCTATCAACCTCGTAACAATTGTGAGGACTATTTTAGATATTGCATTGAGGTCTTAGCAAATACATCAATCAAAAAATATTAATGGCTGTCATAATGCTGCTGCTTATTATTTGAAGGGACTTGAAAGTAATATCTTTTTCTATCTATCTTTATTAGAAATCTACTTGAGATAGGCAAAGAATAATAAGGCATACAGAATATAAAATAGAATTTTTATATTGTTAATATTATTGCTTTATTTTATGAATGAAGGTGATACAGTTGAAAGGCAGTGACAGATTCTAATGCCGAATCCCATAGAAAACTTACTCACCCAATGATAGGTAGCTTTGGAATTATTTCAGATATTACCATGTATAGTCAGCTTGAAAAAAAAATCTGTCCTGAAGAACAAAATGTGGGCTCCCAGTAATCTGACTTGTAAAATTAGAGAAAAATAGTGGACTGAGCTACACATTCCCAGGTCTACTCTCAAAGTCACTGACAAAATACCACTCATCTTCCCATAAATAAAGGAGGAAAGAATGGAGATATCAAAGATATTCTAATGGTATGTCCTCCATGTGAAAAAAAAAAAGAAAACATTAAGAGTGAGCAATAGTTTCCCATTATCCCAACAATGATTATATTTATTTTTGTATGCTGTCTAAAACTAGCATAGACTTTATAAAATTATCTGTTCAATAAATATTTTGAGGAAAATATGAATAAGCAACCCAAACGTTGTAAATTAAAATGATTCATAATAATAAATTAAAATAGCAGGTAAATTCTGGGTTCGCCATAGATGGAAATAAAACAAAACAAAACAAAACTAGAAAGTATGCTAATCCCACCCATTCAACAAAAAATACGAGATAACTTTTAAAAAAGCAAAACTCTTCTTGAACTTCTCAGAAAAAAAAAATAAGGACAAGGCAAAATCTGAAATCTAAGGGAAGACAGTCAACTCCAAGGAGTTACCAATCACAAGCATTTGCATACATCCAGAAGATGCCATGTGATATACAAACTGCTACAAATAATGCAGGTTATATTTTCAAAAAATTATTAAAGACAAATGTGGGCCATTATGAGGATACATAAAACCCTGAGAACCTCAGATCCAAGATCCACATTCACTCCCAAGCTATTGTCCATGAACCTAATTGGGTAGTTATGGACTGCATGTTTATGTCACCCCTAAACTTATATGTGAAGTTCTAACCCTAATGTGATACTGTTAGGGGGCAGGGCCTTTGGGGGTACATTAGGTCCAAAGGGTAGAGCCTTCATGAGTGAGATTAGTGCCCTTAAAAGCAGAGACATGAGAGAGCTCTCTCACTCATTTTCTCACTCTCTTTCACACACTCTCTCACTCTCTCTCTTTGTAAAGGTACAAAGAGAAGAAGACCAGATGCAAATCAGGAAGTAGGCCATTATAGGACACAAGATATGCCAGCATCCTGATCTTGGACTTTTCTACCTCTCCAACTATGAAAAATGTTTGTTATTTAAGCCCCCAGGCTATGATGATTAATTATAGCGGCATGGAATGACTAAGACAGCTATGCACGAGGAAGACTGGAATCAGGATGAAGGGCCAGAACAAGAATCTCTTGTTGTATAAACCTAGAGGAAGGGAGCAGCACATGCTGTGGGAAAGACACACCTCAGAAGGATCCTCTTTACTTTCTTCCCATGAGGCAAAGCCTCAAGATACTGGGAGAAGAATCGCAAACACTGTTGCCTTTGGAACTCAGGCTAAGGTCCACTGTAGCCGAGAGAAGGGATCAGAAACGTACTCCCGCTACTCCTAGGAGGTGAACGAGGAAATCTAGCTTCAGTCCATTCAAGTCACCCTACAAGTGGAGCACAGAGAGGACCATTGAGAAAACCTCACCTTCATGACTCAGGGATACAAGGTCTGCCTGAGTCTGAGGCTAAATCAAGACAATAGGAAATTTACTGTAGGCCCGTCTCCACCCCAAACCTTAGGCTAGCAAGTACTAAATGACAACACAATTTACCACTGAGGAAATTTAGAAGCATGAGTAATCTTCTCGAAGAGTAGTCACAAAGGGAAGACCTAAAACTGAGGGTAGAGCAACATCCCTGAAATTCTTAAGCAATCCAACTCCCACACTAAAAACAAGGTAACATTAGAGGAATTTGAAGCCTGTGGTAAGGTGCAAATAACCATAGCAACAACAGGACCAAACCCAGATCAATTCTGAAATAGACTGACTCAACAACCCACAGTAAAAACCTGGCAGAAAAAAGAAATGTGTCTGCATGCATTGATACGATTTTCCTAAGTGTTTTAAGCTTACAGAAAATATCCAACTTCAACCAAAACTTACAAAATGCACAAAGAAACAAGAAATGGATGTACCATCAGTAGAGAAAGTAATAAACAAAACTAGTCTTAGATAGGTCCCAGTTGTTGGAATTATCAAAGACAAAAACTTTAAAAATAAACACTCCAGTGAAAAAGGTGAACATGTATATAAAGAGATGGGCATTTCAGTACAGAATGGAAACGATAAGAAATAAATGAGATAGTGGGAGGAAAATGTGATTTTTCAGTCATAGAACACTACATGCTAACTGATGCACTCTTCCCTGTAGAACCACTCGAAACACTTAAGGATCTCATCTGAAAATATCTTGATATAATTTGTTTATATTTGGTGGGGGTCTTTATTCCTTTATATGATGAAACAATGAATTTCAGGGTTAGTCAAACAAAATGTCAGCTCTCAGAAACATTTCTAAGTGTGTGCATATTCTGTGCCCATCTCTCTCTCTCTCAGTGCATATGGTCCACCTGGGACTGCCTGTCAGATTTCCCACACCCACTACTTGCCTCAGAGTGATGATTTTCTAGGGTGACTGAGAGGTCCTCTCTTCCTTTTGTGAACCAAATCAAGCAAATTAGGGTTTTTACTGAGATCTGATACATATTTTATGGGAAAGAGAGGGTCTTTATTCCTCTAGGATCACTAGTTAGAAGAAGGGTTATGCAATCTTGGATCTTCCAAACTTTCTTTGCCCACATGTGGAATGTAACTGAAAAAGAAATAGCCATAGGAAAGTAACGCCAAATAGAAGGAGAAAATGAAAAAGGTAATTTTACAAAATTTTTTCTGGGGTCTTTATTTCTTGGCTTGCCAGAAAAAGCCTTCATTTGAATACAGACTTGGAATAAGCTTGATAGTTCAAATAAAATTACAAAAACTATGGAAATTATTTTTTAATGTTGGAAAATGTTTAGCAAAACAGAAAACATACAAAAATAGAAGACAAGTACCTTTTACTAAATAAAAATGTACAGATTTTAAAACATACCAGAAAACAAGAAGTTGTATAATGAGTATAAACATTTGCTACAAATATGAAAAGGATTTCATTTCCACAATAAATAATATTCCTGATATCAACAATAATGAAAAATGTTAACTACACTGGAATTTAAAATGGAACATGAAAATGTACAAAAAGTTATAACACATAGCAGGTAGCTAGCTACTCAAGATGTAGGGAGATTTGATAGGATAGATGACTTAGAAGCTTTTTCTATTTGCAAAACCAAGTATACTTATTAAGAGAGACAAGTCAAATAGTTTAGCATATCATCCATTATTAACCTGGTAGTACATGGTATAATTTATTTCCCATAAAGCTAACTATAATAGTCCCTTATATAAGCCAGCCTCAATGATTGCTATTAAATTAGTGTCACCAACTGGTAGATTACACAGTTTAAAACACTTCTGCTGATTGTTCCACGGCATTACTGTTTATATGAAACCTTAATATCTGCTAAACATAAAAGTAAAGCTAAAATGAGATTATATAATTAAGAAATTCATCCTAAAGATTTCCATTTAAAGACAAATTAATTATATGCATTATTTCATGATGTATAATAAATATGTCACTTTCATAGAAAATTGCCTAATAGTTTTTAAATTTAAATGGAAAGATAGGGATCCCTGGGTGGCTTGGCGGTTTAGCGCCTGCCTACAGCCTAGGGCACCATCCTGGAGTCCAGGATCGAGTCCTGCATCAGACTTCCTGTGTGGAACCTGTTTCTCCCTTTGCCTGTTATCTCTGCTCTCTCTCTCTCTCTCTCTCTCTGTCTCTCATGAATAAAAAAATTTTTAAAATTTTTTAAAAAATAAATGGGAAGATAAAGTATAAAGTCAAAAATACCAAAGATTACTTTGTTTAGATCAGAACATACACACTAGCTATTACAGAATATAAATCTGAACATGCTGAGTCGTGTGTGTATTATTAGTGTGACAGGACACTCTAGAAAAAAAGTACAAAAAAAGAAAGAAAACTTCAGTGGTGACATAATACATATTGGTGTAGAATAGTGTGTTTAGAGAAATAAAAGAAAGGCCTTATGATAGAAGTAAATGAAAAGAGCTACTTTTGCATAAAAAATGGGATTATCAACAATACTTTAAAAAAGTGTGGCAGTTATATTTTACGTCACAATTTTGCTTAGTATCATGCTTAGAAATATGCACTCTCCTATTAGTGCAGCCACTCATTGAAATGATAACTTGGAAAGTCACTGCTTAGAGCATTAAAAAGTTAGGTCTAGTTCATTGCAAAGAATTTCTTCAACTTTAAGAGAAACAACATTTTCCATAACACTAACTGCATCTTATTAGATTTGGGCTTTATAAACAAATTCCAAAATTATTTGAGTGTATTTTCTATATATGCTATGGCCAAATATTTTAAAAATTTATTTAAATCAAATATTAAATTCTAACATGTGAAAGATATCCCACTGATATTTTAAAATACTGCCTCATCTGAGTACTGTAAATCATCCTTATTTTATGATACATCTTTATAAAAACATGTTTAAAGAAATGCATTTATTGTAATCAGTTGTTGAAACAGGATATAAATATTATTTCCATTCAAAATTCATGATAATTCTATCAGAGCTAAGTTTAAACGTACCTTTAAATGTACTGACTCTAATGAATAAACTTTGCCAAAAGTACTATGATTATCATGGAACTATGATTCACATTTTTAAGAAAAATTAAATTCCCTTTAATAAACCTATCATGGAAAAGGAAATATAGATATCAATTAGCACAACTGATAACATCACAAAAGGAGACAGTCATACACATCTAGTATCTGATGAAAGAACATAATATGCTTAAATGCTACTTATAATACTACTTAAATAGTCCTGCCCAAATGTTAGACCTGATTCTGTTGAAACCTATAGATCTAGCTACTCATTTTAAAAACACAGAAACACAGATGTCAGAGAAATGTCCCCAAAATAGTATGAAGGTGTAATCAATAACATACAGACTGCATATGATCCTATGGGAAAAAGATTTTGTCAACAAATAAATTACAAAACAAAACCAGAGACAAAACTTGAAGATAAATGAGTGTAGTGTGAACATGTGCATGTATATATAAATTACAATAATTTTGGTTCAAACAAAATGAAAGTAATGGAATTTTTAAGACAATGGGAACATAAGAACAATGATTTTTAAAGGATACGGTTTTAAAATTTGCATATGATTATGACATTATTTTTTTAAAGAAATTCTTTTTTAAAGATACATATTTAAGCTTTTACATATGTAAAAGTATGGTTTATAGAAGCAGTTAAGATATAAATAATATAATGTTAGACTTCAGTTGATAATCATTGAAGCTATGTGATGCTCACATAAGGAATCATATTAGTCTTCTTTCATCTAATTTTTTCATAATAAAATTTAGGGACACCTTAGTGGCTCAGTGGGTTAAGCATCTGCCTTCAGCTCAGGTCATGATCCCGGAGTCCTGGGATCAAGCCCCATATTGGGTTCCCTGCTCAACAGGAAGCCTGCCTCTCTCTCTGCCTCTGTCTGCCACTTCTCCTGATTATGTGTGCTCTGTCAAATAAATAATTAAAATCTTTAAAAAAATTAAAAATTATTTTATAGTGCCTATTTAAAGACAAAGTATTATAGAGAAGCCATAATAGAGAAATTTATTAATGATTTTTATCTTCTTACTAAGCAGTTTGATTGACTTTTATTATTCAAAATAGATTAACTTATTTTTTTCAAAATAGATTAATTTATGCTGTTACTTTTCACGTTTGTAAAACCCAAAAACTTTTTATTCTCTTTCAAATGTATAATTAAGGATTTCACTCATTATATTTACTGAAATTGCTTCCAATGATTGCATTTTATTATAATTACTTTTACTAGTAGAGTAATTTTTCTGATTAAAGCATTTGTAGATGTTACTATGATGAATACAGAAGATAAATGGATATCCAAGAATAATTTATATCTTTGGCCTTCTTATCTCAAATAACTATTTCCAAAATTATGCTCTTTCTCTTCCCACAAAAATGGAATGTTATATAATCAAAGTGAGATCAGTATGAATTCACCAGTTCTGATGCTGTTAATAATGAGAAGATAATACCTAAATTAAACATCTGTATGAGATTTATGGAAAAGGAGTTCCAGGCAGATGAGAGAGAAAGAAAAGAAAGAAAGAAAGAAAGAAAGAAAAGAAAGAAAGAAAGAAAGAAAGAAAGAAAGAAAGAAAAGAAAAAAATCTCTGAGTTCAGAAAAGGATTAAACTGAAGAAATCAACAAATTCAGTTGTCCAGAAATGAGATAAGTCAAAGGAAGAATGGATTCAAGTAAGTTTTGTTAGCAAAAGTCATATTATGATTCATGATTAGGAATAAGCAAATGTGAGGAAGATTGATGAGAAATGGGGAGGCATGTTCTGGTTGTTGGTGAGGAATTTAAGTTCAGAAAGTAAAGTTTAGGGAGTGTTCGGGAGAGAAAATGCAAGTCTCAAAAAGTAAAGAAGTAGGCAAACTGAAGTAAACCAATGTCAAAATCCTTGAAATAGTCTAGGAAAAGACCCTACTGAGATAGGAAATAAAAACTGGTCAAATACATGATATATTAGGAATTAGAGTAGATATGGTTTGAGGTTGGAGGAAAGAGAAGAATGAACTGTAAGATTTTTCCACCCTCCTCCACCAAGCAGA
>NW_023330597.1:0-75078 GCF_011100685.1 Canis lupus familiaris
AATTATAAAAAAAATTAAAAAAAGAAAATAATCAAATCAAATTGAAAAGAATCGAATCAAATCGAATCGAAATTAAATCGAAAAAAAGAAAATCGAATCGAAAAGAATCGAACAGAATCAAAAATAATCGAATCGAATAGAAAAGAATCGAATCGAATGGAATTGAATCAAAAATAATCGAATTGAATTGAAATTAATCGAATCGAATCGATCTTTTTCAATTGGTTTCGATTCTTTTTGTTGATTCGATTCCTTTCAATTTGATTCAATTCGATTCGATTCTTTTCTATTGGATTCGATTCTTTTCGATTCGCTTCTTTTCGATGTCATTTGATTCGATAATGTTCGATTCAATTCAATTTGATTCAATTTTTGTCGATTTGATTCGATTCTTTCGATTCGATTCTTTTCGATTGTATTAAATTCGATTCGATTTTTTCAATTCGTTTAGATTCTTTTTGATTTGATTCGATTCGATTTTTTCGATTTGATTCGATTCGATTCTTTCAATTCGATTCGATTCGATTCTCTTCGATTCGAATCAAATCTTTTCGATTCAATTTGATTTGATTAGATTATTCGAATGAATCGAATCGAAAAGAATCGAATCGAATGGAAAAGAATCGTATCGAATCGAAAAAAATCGAGTCGAATCGAAAAGAATCGAATCAAATTGAAAAGAATCGAATCGAATCAAAAATAATCAAATAGAATCGAAAATAAACGAATCGAATCCATCGAATCGAATCGAAAATAATCGAATTGAATAAAAAATTATCGAATCGAATAAAAATTAATGGAATCGATTCGAATCGAATCTAAAATAATCGAATCTAATCAAATTGAATCGAATCGAATTGAAACGAATAGATTCAAAAATAATCGATTCACATCGAATTGAATCGAAAATAATGGAAAAGAAGAGAATTGAAAATAATCGAATCGAATCGAATTGAATTGAAAAGAATCGAATCGAATCAAAAATAATCAAATCAAATTGAAAATAATCGAATCGAATCTAAAATAATCGAATCGAAAAGAATCGAGGTGATACGAATAGAATAGAAAAGAATTGAATCGAATCGAATAGAATCAAATTGAAAATAATCGAATCGAATCGAATCGAATCAAATTGAATCGAAAATAATCAAATCGAAAAAATAGAATCGAATCAAAAATAATCGAATCGAATTGAATTAAAAGTATTCAAATAGAATTGAAAAGAATTCATTATAATCAAATCGAATCGAATCGAATTGAAATGAAACTAATCGAATAGAATTGGATTGAAAATAATTGAATCAAATCGAATCGAATAAAAAATAATCGATTCCCATCGAATCGAATCGAATATAAACCAATCGAATTGAATCGAATATAATCGAATTGAATCGAAAAGAACAGAATAGAATTGAGAAAAATCGAATCGAATAGAATCAAATTGAAAACAATCGAACCGAATCGAATCTAAAATAATCAAATCAAAAAGAATCAAGTCGATTCGAATCAAAACTATTGAATCGAATCGAAAAAAATAGAATAAAGGGCAGCCCCAGTGGCGCAGCGGTTTAGCGCTGCCTGCAGCCCAGGGTGTGATCCTGGAGACCCGGGATTGAGTCACACATCAGGCTCCCTGGATGGAGCCTGCTTCTCCCTCTGCCTGTGTCTCTGCCTCTCTCTCTCTAGCTGTGTCTCTATGAATAACTAAATAAAATCTGTAAAAGAAATTTAAAAAAGGAAAAGAATCAAATCGAAAAGAATTGATTTGAAGCGAAAATAATCGAACCGAATCGAAAGGATTCGAATCGAATTGAAAAGAATCGAATCGAATCGAAAAGAATCAAATCGAAAATAATCAAATCGAAAAGATTCGCATCCAATCGAACCGGAAATAATAGAAATGAAGTGAATCGAAAATAATCGAATCGAATTGAAGAATCGAATCGAATTGAAAATAATCTAAACGAATCCAATAGAATCGAATCGAAAATAATCGAATCGAATCGAATCAAATCGAAAATAATCAAACCCAATCGAACCGAATTGAATCTAAAATAATCGAATCGAACTGATTTGAATCGAAAATAATCGAATCGAATCGAACCAAACTGATTCGAATATAATCGAATCGAAAATACTCGATTCGAATCGAATTGAATCGAATACAAAATAATCGAATCAAATCGAAAATTATCGAACCGAATCGAACCGAATTGAATCGAAAATAATCGAATAGAATCAAATCGAAAATAATCGAATCGAATCGAAAAGAATTGAATCTAATAAAAAATAATGGAATCGAATCAAAAATAATCGAATCGAATCCAATCAAATAGAATAAGAAATAATCAAATTGTATTGAATTGAATTGAAAATAATCGTATCGAATCAAAATTAATCAAATCGAATCGAAAATAATCGAATCAAATGGAAAATAATCGCATCGAATCGAATTGAATCGAAAATAATCGGTTCGAATAGAACCGAATCGAAAATAATCCAATCGAATTGAATCAAAAATAATCGAATCGAATCAAAAAATCGAATCAAATCTAGAATAATGGAATCAGGGATCCCTGGGTGGCGCAGCAGTTTGGCGCCTGCCTTTGGCCCAGGGCGCAATCCTGGAGACCCTGGATCGAATCCCACATCGGGCTCCCGGTGCATAGAGCCTGCTTCTCCCTCTGCCTATGTCTCTGCCTCTCTCTCTCTGTGACTAGCATAAATAAATAAATAATTAATTAATCTAGTTTAAAAAAAAATAAAATAATGGAATCGAAAAGAATCGAATCGATTTAAATCGAAAAGAATCAAATCAATTCAAAAATAATCAAACCGAATTGAATCGAAAATAATCGAATCAAATGCAATCGAATCGAACTGAAAATAATCGAATCGAATAGAATTGAATAGAAAATAATCAAATCGGGGATCCCTGGGTGGCGCAGCGGTTTAGCGCCTGCCTTTGGCCCAGGGCGTGATTCTGGAGATCTGGGATTGAATCCCACGTTGGGCTCCCGGTGCATGGAGCCTGCTTCTCCCTCTGTCTGTGTCTCTGCCTCTCTCTCTCTCTGTGTGACTATGAAAACTAAATTTAAAAATTAAAAAAAAGAAAATCAAATCGAATTGAAAAGAATCGAATCAAATCGAATCGAAATTAATCGAATCGAAAAGAATCGAATCGAATCAAAAATAATCAAATCGAATAGAAAATAATCGAATCAAAACGAATTGAATCAAAAATAATCGAATCGAACCGAAATTAATCAAATCGATTCGATTTTTCAATTCGTTTTGATTATTTTTGATTTTATTCGATTCCTTTCGATTTGATTCAATTCGATTCGGTTCTTTTCTATTGGATTCGATTCTTTTCGATTCGCTTCTTTTCGATGTCATTCGATTCAATTCTGTTCGATTCAATTCAATTTGATTTGATTTTTGTCGATTTGATTCGATTCTTTCGATTCGATTCGATTCTTTTCGATTCTATTCGATTTGATTCCATTTTTTTCAATTCGTTTAGATCTTTTTGATTCGATTCAATTCGATTCTTTTCGATTAGATTCAATTCGATTTGATTCTTTTTGATTCGATTCAATTAGATTCGATTCTTTTCTATTCGATTCGAATCAAATCTTTTCGATTCAATTTGATTTGATTCGATTATTTGAATGAATCGAATTGAAAAGAATCGAATCGAATCAAATCGAAAAGAATCGAATCGAATGGAAAAGAATCGTTACGAATCCAAAAGAATCTAATTGAATCGAAAAAAAATGGAGTCAAATCAAAAAGAATCGAATCAAATCGAAAAGAATCGAATCCCATCAAATTGAATCAAAAATAATCGATTCCCATCGAATCGAATCGAATCTAAGCCAATCGAATTGAATCAAATATAATCGAATCGAATCGAATCGAAAAGAATCGAATCGAATGGAAAAGAATCGAATCGAAAAGAATCAAATCGAATCAAAAAATCAAATCGAATCTAAAATAACAGACTCGAAAAGAATCGAATTGATTCGAATCGAAAATAATCGAATCGAATCGAAAAGAATCAAATCAATTAAAAAATAATCAAACCGAATTGAACCGAAAATAATTGAATTGAATAGAATTGAGTAGAAAATAATCAAATTGGGGATCCCTGGGTGGCGCAGCAGTTTAGAGCCTGCCTTTGGCCCAGGGCGTGATTCTGGAGATCTGGGATTGAATCCCACGTTGGGCTCCCGGTGCATGGAGCCTGCTTCTCCCTCTGCCTGTGTCTCTGCCTCTCTCTCTCTCTGTGTGACTATCATAAATAAATTTAAAAATTAAAAAAAGAAAATAATCAAATCAAATTGAAAAGAATCGAATCAAATCGAATCGAAATTAATCGAATCGAAAAGAATCGAACAGAATCAAAAATAATCGAATCGAATAGAAAAGAATCGAATCGAATGGAATTGAATCAAAAATAATCGAATTGAATTGAAATTAATCGAATCGAATCGATCTTTTTCAATTGGTTTCGATTCTTTTTGTTGATTCGATTCCTTTCAATTTGATTCAATTCGATTCGATTCTTTTCTATTGGATTCGATTCTTTTCGATTCGCTTCTTTTCGATGTCATTTGATTCGATAATGTTCGATTCAATTCAATTTGATTCAATTTTTGTCGATTTGATTCGATTCTTTCGATTCGATTCTTTTCGATTGTATTAAATTCGATTCGATTTTTTCAATTCGTTTAGATTCTTTTTGATTTGATTCGATTCGATTCTTTTCGATTTGATTCGATTCGATTCTTTCAATTCGATTCGATTCGATTCTCTCTTCGATTCGAATCAAATCTTTTCGATTCAATTTGATTTGATTAGATTATTCGAATGAATCGAATCGAAAAGAATCGAATCGAATGGAAAAGAATCGTATCGAATCGAAAAAAATCGAGTCGAATCGAAAAGAATCGAATCAAATTGAAAAGAATCGAATCGAATCAAAAATAATCAAATAGAATCGAAAATAAACGAATCGAATCCATCGAATCGAATCGAAAATAATCGAATTGAATAAAAAATTATCGAATCGAATAAAAATTAATGGAATCGATTCGAATCGAATCTAAAATAATCGAATCTAATCAAATTGAATCGAATCGAATTGAAACGAATAGATTCAAAAATAATCGATTCACATCGAATTGAATCGAAAATAATGGAAAAGAAGAGAATTGAAAATAATCGAATCGAATCGAATTGAATTGAAAAGAATCGAATCGAATCAAAAATAATCAAATCAAATTGAAAATAATCGAATCGAATCTAAAATAATCGAATCGAAAAGAATGAGGTGATACGAATAGAATAGAAAAGAATTGAATCGAATCGAATAGAATCAAATTGAAAATAATCGAATCGAATCGAATCGAATCAAATTGAATCGAAAATAATCAAATCGAAAAAATAGAATCGAATCAAAAATAATCGAATCGAATTGAATTAAAAGTATTCAAATAGAATTGAAAAGAATTCATTATAATCAAATCGAATCGAATCGAATTGAAATGAAACTAATCGAATAGAATTGGATTGAAAATAATTGAATCAAATCGAATCGAATAAAAAATAATCGATTCCCATCGAATCGAATCGAATATAAACCAATCGAATTGAATCGAATATAATCGAATTGAATCGAAAAGAACAGAATAGAATTGAGAAAAATCGAATCGAATAGAATCAAATTGAAAACAATCGAACCGAATCGAATCTAAAATAATCAAATCAAAAAGAATCAAGTCGATTCGAATCAAAACTATTGAATCGAATCGAAAAAAATAGAATAAAGGGCAGCCCCAGTGGCGCAGCGGTTTAGCGCTGCCTGCAGCCCAGGGTGTGATCCTGGAGACCCGGGATTGAGTCACACATCAGGCTCCCTGGATGGAGCCTGCTTCTCCCTCTGCCTGTGTCTCTGCCTCTCTCTCTCTAGCTGTGTCTCTATGAATAACTAAATAAAATCTGTAAAAGAAATTTAAAAAAGGAAAAGAATCAAATCGAAAAGAATTGATTTGAAGCGAAAATAATCGAACCGAATCGAAAGGATTCGAATCGAATTGAAAAGAATCGAATCGAATCGAAAAGAATCAAATCGAAAATAATCAAATCGAAAAGATTCGCATCCAATCGAACCGGAAATAATAGAAATGAAGTGAATCGAAAATAATCGAATCGAATTGAAGAATCGAATCGAATTGAAAATAATCTAAACGAATCCAATAGAATCGAATCGAAAATAATCGAATCGAATCGAATCAAATCGAAAATAATCAAACCCAATCGAACCGAATTGAATCTAAAATAATCGAATCGAACTGATTTGAATCGAAAATAATCGAATCGAATCGAACCAAACTGATTCGAATATAATCGAATCGAAAATACTCGATTCGAATCGAATTGAATCGAATACAAAATAATCGAATCAAATCGAAAATTATCGAACCGAATCGAACCGAATTGA
Organism: Canis lupus familiaris; assembly: GCF_011100685.1. Taxonomy (NCBI): domain Eukaryota; kingdom Metazoa; phylum Chordata; class Mammalia; order Carnivora; family Canidae; genus Canis; species Canis lupus. Next base: position 6,509 of record NW_023330597.1, read on the forward strand.
ATCGAAAATAAATCGAATAGAATCAAATCGAAAATAATCGAATCGAATCGAAAAGAATTGAATCTAAAAAAATAATGGAATCGAATCAAAAATAATCGAATCGAATCCAATCAAATAGAATAAGAAATAATCAAATTGTATTGAATTGAATTGAAAATAATCGTATCGAATCAAAATTAATCAAATCGAATCGAAAATAATCGAATCAAATGGAAAATAATCGCATCGAATCGAATTGAATCGAAAATAATCGGTTCGAATAGAACCGAATCGAAAATAATCCAATCGAATTGAATCAAAAATAATCGAATCGAATCAAAAAATCGAATCAAATCTAGAATAATGGAATCAGGGATCCCTGGGTGGCGCAGCAGTTTGGCGCCTGCCTTTGGCCCAGGGCGCAATCCTGGAGACCCTGGATCGAATCCCACATCGGGCTCCCGGTGCATAGAGCCTGCTTCTCCCTCTGCCTATGTCTCTGCCTCTCTCTCTCTGTGACTAGCATAAATAAATAAATAATTAATTAATCTAGTTTAAAAAAAAATAAAATAATGGAATCGAAAAGAATCGAATCGATTTAAATCGAAAAGAATCAAATCAATTCAAAAATAATCAAACCGAATTGAATCGAAAATAATCGAATCAAATGCAATCGAATCGAACTGAAAATAATCGAATCGAATAGAATTGAATAGAAAATAATCAAATCGGGGATCCCTGGGTGGCGCAGCGGTTTAGCGCCTGCCTTTGGCCCAGGGCGTGATTCTGGAGATCTGGGATTGAATCCCACGTTGGGCTCCCGGTGCATGGAGCCTGCTTCTCCCTCTGTCTGTGTCTCTGCCTCTCTCTCTCTCTGTGTGACTATGAAAACTAAATTTAAAAATTAAAAAAAAGAAAATCAAATCGAATTGAAAAGAATCGAATCAAATCGAATCGAAATTAATCGAATCGAAAAGAATCGAATCGAATCAAAAATAATCAAATCGAATAGAAAATAATCGAATCAAAACGAATTGAATCAAAAATAATCGAATCGAACCGAAATTAATCAAATCGATTCGATTTTTCAATTCGTTTTGATTATTTTTGATTTTATTCGATTCCTTTCGATTTGATTCAATTCGATTCGGTTCTTTTCTATTGGATTCGATTCTTTTCGATTCGCTTCTTTTCGATGTCATTCGATTCAATTCTGTTCGATTCAATTCAATTTGATTTGATTTTTGTCGATTTGATTCGATTCTTTCGATTCGATTCGATTCTTTTCGATTCTATTCGATTTGATTCCATTTTTTTCAATTCGTTTAGATCTTTTTGATTCGATTCAATTCGATTCTTTTCGATTAGATTCAATTCGATTTGATTCTTTTTGATTCGATTCAATTAGATTCGATTTTCTATTCGATTCGAATCAAATCTTTTCGATTCAATTTGATTTGATTCGATTATTTGAATGAATCGAATTGAAAAGAATCGAATCGAATCAAATCGAAAAGAATCGAATCGAATGGAAAAGAATCGTTACGAATCCAAAAGAATCTAATTGAATCGAAAAAAATGGAGTCAAATCAAAAAGAATCGAATCAAATCGAAAAGAATCGAATCCCATCAAATTGAATCAAAAATAATCGATTCCCATCGAATCGAATCGAATCTAAGCCAATCGAATTGAATCAAATATAATCGAATCGAATCGAATCGAAAAGAATCGAATCGAATGGAAAAGAATCGAATCGAAAAGAATCAAATCGAATCAAAAAATCAAATCGAATCTAAAATAACAGACTCGAAAAGAATCGAATTGATTCGAATCGAAAATAATCGAATCGAATCGAAAAGAATCAAATCAATTAAAAAATAATCAAACCGAATTGAACCGAAAATAATTGAATTGAATAGAATTGAGTAGAAAATAATCAAATTGGGGATCCCTGGGTGGCGCAGCAGTTTAGAGCCTGCCTTTGGCCCAGGGCGTGATTCTGGAGATCTGGGATTGAATCCCACGTTGGGCTCCCGGTGCATGGAGCCTGCTTCTCCCTCTGCCTGTGTCTCTGCCTCTCTCTCTCTCTGTGTGACTATCATAAATAAATTTAAAAATTAAAAAAAGAAAATAATCAAATCAAATTGAAAAGAATCGAATCAAATCGAATCGAAATTAATCGAATCGAAAAGAATCGAACAGAATAAAATAATCGAATCGAATAGAAAAGAATCGAATCGAATGGAATTGAATCAAAAATAATCGAATTGAATTGAAATTAATCGAATCGAATCGATCTTTTTCAATTGGTTTCGATTCTTTTTGTTGATTCGATTCCTTTCAATTTGATTCAATTCGATTCGATTCTTTTCTATTGGATTCGATTCTTTTCGATTCGCTTCTTTTCGATGTCATTTGATTCGATAATGTTCGATTCAATTCAATTTGATTCAATTTTTGTCGATTTGATTCGATTCTTTCGATTCGATTCTTTTCGATTGTATTAAATTCGATTCGATTTTTTCAATTCGTTTAGATTCTTTTTGATTTGATTCGATTCGATTCTTTTCGATTTGATTCGATTCGATTCTTTCAATTCGATTCGATTCGATTCTCTTCTATTCGATTCGAATCAAATCTTTTCGATTCAATTTGATTTGATTAGATTATTCGAATGAATCGAATCGAAAAGAATCGAATCGAATGGAAAAGAATCGTATCGAATCGAAAAAAATCGAGTCGAATCGAAAAGAATCGAATCAAATTGAAAAGAATCGAATCGAATCAAAAATAATCAAATAGAATCGAAAATAAACGAATCGAATCCATCGAATCGAATCGAAAATAATCGAATTGAATAAAAAATTATCGAATCGAATAAAAATTAATGGAATCGATTCGAATCGAATCTAAAATAATCGAATCTAATCAAATTGAATCGAATCGAATTGAAACGAATAGATTCAAAAATAATCGATTCACATCGAATTGAATCGAAAATAATGGAAAAGAAGAGAATTGAAAATAATCGAATCGAATTGAATTGAAAGAATCGATCGAATCGAATCAAAATAATCAAATCAAATTGAAAATAATCGAATCGAATCTAAAATAATCGAATCGAAAAGAATCGAGGTGATACGAATAGAATAGAAAAGAATTGAATCGAATCGAATAGAATCAAATTGAAAATAATCGAATCGAATCGAATCGAATCAAATTGAATCGAAAATAATCAAATCGAAAAAATAGAATCGAATCAAAAATAATCGAATCGAATTGAATTAAAAGTATTCAAATAGAATTGAAAAGAATTCATTATAATCAAATCGAATCGAATCGAATTGAAATGAAACTAATCGAATAGAATTGGATTGAAAATAATTGAATCAAATCGAATCGAATAAAAAATAATCGATTCCCATCGAATCGAATCGAATATAAACCAATCGAATTGAATCGAATATAATCGAATTGAATCGAAAAGAACAGAATAGAATTGAGAAAAATCGAATCGAATAGAATCAAATTGAAAACAATCGAACCGAATCGAATCTAAAATAATCAAATCAAAAAGAATCAAGTCGATTCGAATCAAAACTATTGAATCGAATCGAAAAAAATAGAATAAAGGGCAGCCCCAGTGGCGCAGCGGTTTAGCGCTGCCTGCAGCCCAGGGTGTGATCCTGGAGACCCGGGATTGAGTCACACATCAGGCTCCCTGGATGGAGCCTGCTTCTCCCTCTGCCTGTGTCTCTGCCTCTCTCTCTCTAGCTGTGTCTCTATGAATAACTAAATAAAATCTGTAAAAGAAATTTAAAAAAGGAAAAGAATCAAATCGAAAAGAATTGATTTGAAGCGAAAATAATCGAACCGAATCGAAAGGATTCGAATCGAATTGAAAAGAATCGAATCGAATCGAAAAGAATCAAATCGAAAATAATCAAATCGAAAAGATTCGCATCCAATCGAACCGGAAATAATAGAAATGAATGAAGTGAATCGAAAATAATCGAATCGAATTGAAGAATCGAATCGAATTGAAAATAATCTAAACGAATCCAATAGAATCGAATCGAAAATAATCGAATCGAATCGAATCAAATCGAAAATAATCAAACCCAATCGAACCGAATTGAATCTAAAATAATCGAATCGAACTGATTTGAATCGAAAATAATCGAATCGAATCGAACCAAACTGATTCGAATATAATCGAATCGAAAATACTCGATTCGAATCGAATTGAATCGAATACAAAATAATCGAATCAAATCGAAAATTATCGAACCGAATCGAATTGAATTGAATCGAAAATAATCGATTCGAATCGAACCGAATTGAATCGAAAATAATCGAATAGAATCAAATCGAAAATAATCGAATCGAATCGAAAAGAATTGAATCTAATAAAAAATAATGGAATCGAATCAAAAATAATCGAATCGAATCCAATCAAATAGAATAAGAAATAATCAAATTGTATTGAATTGAATTGAAAATAATCGTATCGAATCAAAATTAATCAAATCGAATCGAAAATAATCGAATCAAATGGAAAATAATCGCATCGAATCGAATTGAATCGAAAATAATCGGTTCGAATAGAACCGAATCGAAAATAATCCAATCGAATTGAATCAAAATAATCGAATCGAATCAAAAAATCGAATCAAATCTAGAATAATGGAATCAGGGATCCCTGGGTGGCGCAGCAGTTTGGCGCCTGCCTTTGGCCCAGGGCGCAATCCTGGAGACCCTGGATCGAATCCCACATCGGGCTCCCGGTGCATAGAGCCTGCTTCTCCCTCTGCCTATGTCTCTGCCTCTCTCTCTCTGTGACTAGCATAAATAAATAAATAATTAATTAATCTAGTTTAAAAAAAATAAAATAATGGAATCGAAAAGAATCGAATCGATTTAAATCGAAAAGAATCAAATCAATTCAAAAATAATCAAACCGAATTGAATCGAAAATAATCGAATCAAATGCAATCGAATCGAACTGAAAATAATCGAATCGAATAGAATTGAATAGAAAATAATCAAAGGGGATCCCTGGGTGGCGCAGCGGTTTAGCGCCTGCCTTTGGCCCAGGGCGTGATTCTGGAGATCTGGGATTGAATCCCACGTTGGGCTCCCGGTGCATGGAGCCTGCTTCTCCCTCTGTCTGTGTCTCTGCCTCTCTCTCTCTCTGTGTGACTATGAAAACTAAATTTAAAAATTAAAAAAAAGAAAATCAAATCGAATTGAAAAGAATCGAATCAAATCGAATCGAAATTAATCGAATCGAAAAGAATCGAATCGAATCAAAAATAATCAAATCGAATAGAAAATAATCGAATATCAAAACGAATTGAATCAAAAATAATCGAATCGAACCGAAATTAATCAAATCGATTCGATTTTCAATTCGTTTTGATTATTTTTGATTTTATTCGATTCCTTTCGATTTGATTCAATTCGATTCGGTTCTTTTCTATTGGATTCGATTCTTTTCGATTCGCTTCTTTCGATGTCATTCGATTCAATTCTGTTCGATTCAATTCAATTTGATTTGATTTTTGTCGATTTGATTCGATTCTTTCGATTCGATTCGATTCTTTTCGATTCTATTCGATTTGATTCCATTTTTTTCAATTCGTTTAGATCTTTTTGATTCGATTCAATTCGATTCTTTTCGATTAGATTCAATTCGATTTGATTCTTTTTGATTCGATTCAATTAGATTCGATTCTTTTCTATTCGATTCGAATCAAATCTTTTCGATTCAATTTGATTTGATTCGATTATTTGAATGAATCGAATTGAAAAGAATCGAATCGAATCAAATCGAAAAGAATCGAATCGAATGGAAAAGAATCGTTACGAATCCAAAAGAATCTAATTGAATCGAAAAAAATGGAGTCAAATCAAAAAGAATCGAATCAAATCGAAAAGAATCGAATCCCATCAAATTGAATCAAAAATAATCGATTCCCATCGAATCGAATCGAATCTAAGCCAATCGAATTGAATCAAATATAATCGAATCGAATCGAATCGAAAAGAATCGAATCGAATGGAAAAGAATCGAATCGAAAAGAATCAAATCGAATCAAAAAATCAAATCGAATCTAAAATAACAGACTCGAAAAGAATCGAATTGATTCGAATCGAAAATAATCGAATCGAATCGAAAAGAATCAAATCAATTAAAAAATAATCAAACCGAATTGAACCGAAAATAATTGAATTGAATAGAATTGAGTAGAAAATAATCAAATTGGGGATCCCTGGGTGGCGCAGCAGTTTAGAGCCTGCCTTTGGCCCAGGGCGTGATTTGGAGATCTGGGATTGAATCCCACGTTGGGCTCCCGGTGCATGGAGCCTGCTTCTCCTCTGCCTGTGTCTCTGCCTCTCTCTCTCTCTGTGGACTATCATAAATAAATTTAAAATAAAAAAAAGAAAATAATCAAATCAAATTGAAAAGAATCGAATCAAATCGAATCGAAATTAATCGAATCGAAAAGAATCGAACAGAATCAAAAATAATCGAATCGAATAGAAAAGAATCGAATCGAATGGAATTGAATCAAAAATAATCGAATTGAATTGAAATTAATCGAATCGAATCGATCTTTTCAATTGGTTTCGATTCTTTTGTTGATTCGATTCCTTTCAATTTGATTCAATTCGATTCGATTCTTTTCTATTGGATTCGATTCTTTTCGATTCGCTTCTTTTCGATGTCATTTGATTCGATAATGTTCGATTCAATTCAATTTGATTCAATTTTTGTCGATTTGATTCGATTCTTTCGATTCGATTCTTTTCGATTGTATTAAATTCGATTCGATTTTTTCAATTCGTTTAGATTCTTTTTGATTTGATTCGATTCGATTCTTTTCGATTTGATTCGATTCGATTCTTTCAATTCGATTCGATTCGATTTCTCTTCGATTCGAATCAAATCTTTTCGATTCAATTTGATTTGATTAGATTATTCGAATGAATCGAATCGAAAAAGAATCGAATCGAATGGAAAAGAATCGTATCGAATCGAAAAAAAATCGAGTCGAATCGAAAAGAATCGAATCAAATTGAAAAGAATCGAATCGAATCAAAAATAATCAAATAGAATCGAAAATAAACGAATCGAATCCATCGAATCGAATCGAAAATAATCGAATTGAATAAAAAATTATCGAATCGAATAAAAATTAATGGAATCGATTCGAATCGAATCTAAAATAATCGAATCTAATCAAATTGAATCGAATCGAATTGAAACGAATAGATTCAAAATAATCGATTCACATCGAATTGAATCGAAAATAATGGAAAAGAAGAGAATTGAAATAATCGAATCGAATCGAATGAATTGAATTGAAAAGAATCGAATCGAATCAAAAAAATCAAATCAAATTGAAATAATCGAATCGAATCTAAATAATCGAATCGAAAAGAATCGAGGTGATACGAATAGAATAGAAAAGAATTGAATCGAATCGAATAGAATCAAATTGAAAATAATCGAATCGAATCGAATCGAATCAAATTGAATCGAAAATAATCAAATCGAAAAAATAGAATCGAATCAAAAAATAATCGAATCGAATTGAATTAAAAGTATTCAAATAGAATTGAAAAGAATTCATTATAATCAAAATCGAATCGAATCGAATTGAAATGAAACTAATCGAATAGAATTGGATTGAAAATAATTGAATCAAATCGAATCGAATAAAAAATAATCGATTCCCCATCGAATCGAATCGAATATAAACCAATCGAATTGAATCGAATATAATCGAATTGAATCGAAAAGAAAACAGAATAGAATTGAGAAAATCGAATCGAATAGAATCAAATTGAAAACAATCGAACCGAATCGAATCTAAAATAATCAAATCAAAAAGAATCAAGTCGATTCGAATCAAAACTATTGAATCGAATCGAAAAAAAAAATAGAATAAAGGGCAGCCCCAGTGGCGCAGCGGTTTAGCGCTGCCTGCAGCCCAGGGGTGTGATCTGGAGACCCGGGATTGAGTCACACATCAGGCTCCTGGATGGAGCCTGCTTCTCCCTTGCCTGGTCTCTGCCTCTCTCTTCTAGCTGTGTCTCTATGAATAACTAAATAAAATCTGTAAAAGAAATTTAAAAAAGGAAAAGAATCAAATCGAAAAGAATTGATTTGAAGCGAAAAATAATCGAACCGAATCGAAAGGATTCGAATCGAATTGAAAAGAATCGAATCGAATCGAAAAGAATCAAATCGAAAATAATCAAATCGAAAAGATTCGCATCCAATCGAACCGGAAATAATAGAAATGAAGTGAATCGAAAATAATCGAATCGAATTGAAGAATCGAATCGAATTGAAAATAATCTAAACGAATCCAATAGAATCGAATCGAAAATAATCGAATCGAATCGAATCAAATCGAAAATAATCAAACCCAATCGAACCGAATTGAATCTAAAATAATCGAATCGAACTGATTTGAATCGAAAATAATCGAATCGAATCGAAACCAAACTGATTCGAATATAATCGAATCGAAAATACTCGATTCGAATCGAATTGAATCGAATACAAAATAATCGAATCAAATCGAAAATTATCGAACCGAATCGAATTGAATTGAATCGAAAATAATCGATTCGAATCGAACCGAATTGAATCGAAAATAATCGAATAGAATCAAATCGAAAATAATCGAATCGAATCGAAAAGAATTGAATCTAATAAAAAATAATGGAATCGAATCAAAAATAATCGAACGAATCCAATCAAATAGAATAAGAAATAATAAATTGTATTGAATTGAATTGAAAAAATCGTATCGAATCAAAATTAATCAAATCGAATCGAAAATAATCGAATCAAATGGAAAATAATCGCACGAATCGAATTGAATCGAAAATAATCGGTTCGAATAACCGAATCGAAAAAATCCAATCGAATTGAATCAAAAATAATCGAATCGAATCAAAAAATCGAATCAAATCTAGAATAATGGAATCAGGGATCCCTGGGTGGCGCAGCAGTTTGGCCCTGCCTTTGGCCCAGGGCGCAATCCTGGAGACCCTGGATCGAATCCCACATCGGGCTCCCGGTTGCATAGAGTTGCTTCCCTCTGCCTATGTCTCTGCCTCTCTCTCTCTGTGACTAGCATAAATAAATAAATAATTAATTAATCTAGTTTAAAAAAAAAAATAATGGAATCGAAAAGAATCGAATCGATTTAAATCGAAAAGAATCAAATCAATTCAAAAATAATCAAACGAATTGAATCGAAAATAATCGAATCAAATGCAATCGAATCGAACTGAAAATAATCGAATCGAATAGAATTGAATAGAAAATAATCAAATCGGGGATCCCTGGGTGGCGCAGCGGTTTTAGCGCCTGCCTTTGGCCCAGGGCGTGATTCTGGAGATCTGGGATTGAATCCCACGTTGGGCTCCCGGTGCATGGAGCCTGCTTCTCCCTCTGTCTGTGTCTCTGCCTCTCTCTCTCTATGTGTGATATGAAAAACTAAATTAAAAATTAAAAATAAGAAAATCAAATCGAATTGAAAAGAATCGAATCAAATCGATCGAAAATCGAATCGAATCAAAATAATCAATCGAATAGAAAATAATCGAATCAAACGAATTGAATCAAAAATAATCGAATCGAACCGAAATTAATCAAATCGATTCGATTTTTCAATTCGTTTTGATTATTTTTGATTTTATTCGATTCCTTTCGATTTGATTCAATTCGATTCGGTTCTTTTCTATTGGATTCGATTCTTTTCGATTCGCTTCTTTTCGATGTCATTCGATTCAATTCTGTTCGATTCAATTCAATTTGATTGATTTTTGTCGATTTGTTCGATTCTTTCGATTCGATTCGATTCTTTTCGATTCTATTCGATTTGATTCCATTTTTTTCAATTCGTTTAGATCTTTTTGATTCGATTCAATTCGATTCTTTTCGATTAGATTCAATTCGATTTGATCTTTTTGATTCGATTCAATTAGATTCGATTCTTTTCTATTCGATTCGAATCAAATCTTTTCGATTCAATTTGATTTGATTCGATTATTTGAATGAATCGAATTGAAAAGAATCGAATCGAATCAAATCGAAAAGAATCGAATCGAATGGAAAAGAATCGTTACGAATCCAAAAGAATCTAATTGAATCGAAAAATGAATCAAATCAAAAGAATCGAATCAAATCGAAAAGAATAAATCGAATCATCAAATTGAATCAAAAATAATCGATTCATCGAATCGAATCGAATCGAAAATCGAATGAATCAAAATATCGAATCGAAAATCGAATCGAAAAAAATCGAATCGAATGAAAAGAATCGAATCGAAAAAATCAAATCGAATCAAAAATCAAATCGAATCAAAAAAAATCGAAAAGAATCGAATTGAATTCGAATCGAAAATAATCGAATCGAATCGAAAGAACGAATAAAAAATAATCAATCGAATGAATCGAAAATAATCGAATGAATAAATTATAAAATAATCAAATGGGGGATCCCTGGGTGGCGCAGCAGTTTAGAGCCTGCCTTTGGCCCAGGGCGCAATCCTGGAGACCCTGGATCGAATCCCACATCGGGCTCCCGGTGCATAGAGCCTGCTTCTCCCTCTGCCTATGTCTCTGCCTCTCTCTCTCTGTGACTAGCATAAATAAATAAATAATTAATTAATCTAGTTTAAAAAAAATAAAATAATGGAATCGAAAAGAATCGAATCGATTTAAATCGAAAAGAATCAAATCAATTCAAAAATAATCAAACCGAATTGAATCGAAAATAATCGAATCAAATGCAATCGAATCGAACTGAAAATAATCGAATCGAATAGAATTGAATAGAAAATAATCAAATCGGGGATCCCTGGGTGGCGCAGCGGTTTAGCGCCTGCCTTTGGCCCAGGGCGTGATTCTGGAGATCTGGGATTGAATCCCACGTTGGGCTCCCGGTGCATGGAGCCTGCTTCTCCCTCTGTCTGTGTCTCTGCCTCTCTCTCTCTCTGTGTGACTATGAAAACTAAATTTAAAAATTAAAAAAAAGAAAATCAAATCGAATTGAAAAGAATCGAATCAAATCGAATCGAAATTAATCGAATCGAATCAAAAATAATCAAATCGAATAGAAAATAATCGAATCAAAACGAATTGAATCAAAAATAATCGAATCGAACCGAAATTAATCAAATCGATTCGATTTTTCAATTCGTTTTGATTATTTTTGATTTTATTCGATTCCTTTCGATTTGATTCAATTCGATTCGGTTCTTTTCTATTGGATTCGATTCTTTTCGATTCGCTTCTTTTCGATGTCATTCGATTCAATTCTGTTCGATTCAATTCAATTTGATTTGATTTTTGTCGATTTGATTCGATTCTTTCGATTCGATTCGATTCTTTTCGATTCTATTCGATTTGATTCCATTTTTTTCAATTCGTTTAGATCTTTTTGATTCGATTCAATTCGATTCTTTTCGATTAGATTCAATTCGATTTGATTCTTTTTGATTCGATTCAATTAGATTCGATTCTTTTCTATTCGATTCGAATCAAATCTTTTCGATTCAATTTGATTTGATTCGATTATTTGAATGAATCGAATTGAAAAGAATCGAATCGAATCAAATCGAAAAGAATCGAATCGAATGGAAAAGAATCGTTACGAATCCAAAAGAATCTAATTGAATCGAAAAAAATGGAGTCAAATCAAAAAGAATCGAATCAAATCGAAAAGAATCGAATCCCATCAAATTGAATCAAAAATAATCGATTCCCATCGAATCGAATCGAATCTAAGCCAATCGAATTGAATCAAATATAATCGAATCGAATCGAATCGAAAAGAATCGAATCGAATGGAAAAGAATCGAATCGAAAAGAATCAAATCGAATCAAAAAATCAAATCGAATCTAAAATAACAGACTCGAAAAGAATCGAATTGATTCGAATCGAAAATAATCGAATCGAATCGAAAAGAATCAAATCAATTAAAAAATAATCAAACCGAATTGAACCGAAAATAATTGAATTGAATAGAATTGAGTAGAAAATAATCAAATTGGGGATCCCTGGGTGGCGCAGCAGTTTAGAGCCTGCCTTTGGCCCAGGGCGTGATTCTGGAGATCTGGGATTGAATCCCACGTTGGGCTCCCGGTGCATGGAGCCTGCTTCTCCCTCTGCCTGTGTCTCTGCTCTCTCTCTCTCTGTGTGACTATCATAAATAAATTTAAAAATTAAAAAAGAAAATAATCAAATCAAATTGAAAAGAATCGAATCAAATCGAATCGAAATTAATCGAATCGAAAAGAATCGAACAGAATCAAAAATAATCGAATCGAATAGAAAAGAATCGAATCGAATGGAATTGAATCAAAAATAATCGAATTGAATTGAAATTAATCGAATCGAATCGATCTTTTTCAATTGGTTTCGATTCTTTTTGTTGATTCGATTCCTTTCAATTTGATTCAATTCGATTCGATTCTTTTCTATTGGATTCGATTCTTTTCGATTCGCTTCTTTTCGATGTCATTTGATTCGATAATGTTCGATTCAATTCAATTTGATTCAATTTTTGTCGATTTGATTCGATTCTTTCGATTCGATTCTTTTCGATTGTATTAAATTCGATTCGATTTTTTCAATTCGTTTAGATTCTTTTTGATTTGATTCGATTCGATTCTTTTCGATTTGATTCGATTCGATTCTTTCAATTCGATTCGATTCGATTCTCTTCTATTCGATTCGAATCAAATCTTTTCGATTCAATTTGATTTGATTAGATTATTCGAATGAATCGAATCGAATGGAAAAGAATCGTATCGAATCGAAAAAAATCGAGTCGAATCGAAAAGAATCGAATCAAATTGAAAAGAATCGAATCGAATCAAAAATAATCAAATAGAATCGAAAATAAACGAATCGAATCCATCGAATCGAATCGAAAATAATCGAATTGAATAAAAAATTATCGAATCGAATAAAAATTAATGGAATCGATTCGAATCGAATCTAAAATAATCGAATCTAATCAAATTGAATCGAATCGAATTGAAACGAATAGATTCAAAAATAATCGATTCACATCGAATTGAATCGAAAATAATGGAAAAGAAGAGAATTGAAAATAATCGAATCGAATCGAATTGAATTGAAAAGAATCGAATCGAATCAAAAATAATCAAATCAAATTGAAAATAATCGAATCGAATCTAAAATAATCGAATCGAAAAGAATCGAGGTGATACGAATAGAATAGAAAAGAATTGAATCGAATCGAATAGAATCAAATTGAAAATAATCGAATCGAATCGAATCGAATCAAATTGAATCGAAAATAATCAAATCGAAAAAATAGAATCGAATCAAAAATAATCGAATCGAATTGAATTAAAAGTATTCAAATAGAATTGAAAAGAATTCATTATAATCAAATCGAATCGAATCGAATTGAAATGAAACTAATCGAATAGAATTGGATTGAAAATAATTGAATCAAATCGAATCGAATAAAAAATAATCGATTCCCATCGAATCGAATCGAATATAAACCAATCGAATTGAATCGAATATAATCGAATTGAATCGAAAAGAACAGAATAGAATTGAGAAAAATCGAATCGAATAGAATCAAATTGAAAACAATCGAACCGAATCGAATCTAAAATAATCAAATCAAAAAGAATCAAGTCGATTCGAATCAAAACTATTGAATCGAATCGAAAAAAATAGAATAAAGGGCAGCCCCAGTGGCGCAGCGGTTTAGCGCTGCCTGCAGCCCAGGGTGTGATCCTGGAGACCCGGGATTGAGTCACACATCAGGCTCCCTGGATGGAGCCTGCTTCTCCCTCTGCCTGTGTCTCTGCCTCTCTCTCTCTAGCTGTGTCTCTATGAATAACTAAATAAAATCTGTAAAAGAAATTTAAAAAAGGAAAAGAATCAAATCGAAAAGAATTGATTTGAAGCGAAAATAATCGAACCGAATCGAAAGGATTCGAATCGAATCGAAAAGAATCAAATCGAAAAGATTCGCATCCAATCGAACCGGAAATAATAGAAATGAAGTGAATCGAAAATAATCGAATCGAATTGAAGAATCGAATCGAATTGAAAATAATCTAAACGAATCCAATAGAATCGAATCGAAAATAATCGAATCGAATCGAATCAAATCGAAAATAATCAAACCCAATCGAACCGAATTGAATCTAAAATAATCGAATCGAACTGATTTGAATCGAAAATAATCGAATCGAATCGAACCAAACTGATTCGAATATAATCGAATCGAAAATACTCGATTCGAATCGAATTGAATCGAATACAAAATAATCGAATCAAATCGAAAATTATCGAACCGAATCGAATTGAATTGAATCGAAATAATCGATTCGAATCGAACCGAATTGAATCGAAAATAATCGAATAGAATCAAATCGAAAATAATCGAATCGAATCGAAAAGAATTGAATCTAATAAAAAATAATGGAATCGAATCAAAAATAATCGAATCGAATCCAATCAAATAGAATAAGAAATAATCAAATTGTATTGAATTGAATTGACAAATAATCGTATCGAATCAAAAATTATCAAATCGAATCGAAAATAATCGAATCAATGGAAAATAATCGCATCGAATCGAATTGAATCGAAAATAATCGGTTCGAATAGAAACGAAATCGAAAATAATCCAATCGAATTGAATCAAAAATAATCGAATCGAATCAAAAAATCGAATCAAATCTAGAATAATGGAATCAGGGATCCTGGGTGGCGCAGCAGTTTGGCGCCTGCCTTTGGCCCAGGGCGCAATCCTGGAGACCCTGGATCGAATCCCACATCGGGCTCCCGGTGGATAGAGCCTGCTTCTCCCTCTGCTATGCTCTCTGCCTCTCTCTCTCTGTGACTAGCATAAATAAATAAATAATTTAATTAATCTAGTTTAAAAAAAATAAAATATTGGAATCGAAAAGAATCGAATCGATTTAAAAATCGAAAAGAATCAAATCAATTCAAAAATAATCAAACCGAATTGAATCGAAAATAATCGAATCAAATGCAATCGAATCGAACTGAAAATAATCGAATCGAATAGAATTGAATAGAAAATAATCAAATCGGGGATCCCTGGGTGGCGCAGCGGTTTTAGCGCCTGCCTTTGGCCCAGGGCGTGATTCTGGAGATCTGGGATTGAATCCCACGTTGGGCTCCCGGTGCATGGAGCCTGCTTCTTCTCCTCTGTCTGTGTCTCTGCCTCTCTCTCTCTCTGTGTGACTATGAAACTAAATTTAAAAATTAAAAAAAAAAGAAAATCAAATCGAATTGAAAAGAATCGAATCAAATCGAATCGAAATTAATCGAATCGAAAGAATCGAATCGAATCAAAAATAATCAAATCGAATAGAAAATAACGAATCAAAACGAATTGAATCAAAAATAATCGAATCGAAACCGAAATTAATCAAATCGATTCGATTTTCAATTCGTTTTTGATTATTTTTGATTTTATTCGATTCCTTTCGATTTGATTCAATCGATTCGGTTCTTTTCTATTGGATTCGATTCTTTTCGATTCGCTTCTTTTCGATGTCATTCGATTCAATTCTGTTCGATTCAATTCAATTTGATTTGATTTTTGTCGATTTGATTCGATTCTTTCGATTCGATTCGATTCTTTTCGATTCTATTCGATTTGATTCCATTTTTTTTCAATTCGTTTAGATCTTTTTGATTCGCTTCAATTCGATTCTTTTCGATTAGATTCAATTCGATTTGATTCTTTTTTGATTCGATTCAATTAGATTCGATTCTTTTCTATTCGATTCGAATCAAATCTTTTCGATTCAATTTGATTGATTCGATTATTTGAATGAATCGAATTGAACAGAATCGAATCGAATCAAATCGAAAAGAATCGAATCGAATGGAAAAGAATCGTTACGAATCCAAAAGAATCTAATTGAATCGAAAAAATGGAGTCAAATCAAAAAGAATCGAATCAAATCGAAAAGAATCGAATCCCATCAAATTGAATCAAAAATAATCGATTCCCATCGAATCGAATCGAATCTAAGCCAATCGAATTGAATCAAATATAATCGAATCGAATCGAATCGAAAAGAATCGAATCGAATGGAAAAGAATCGAATCGAAAAGAATCAAATCGAATCAAAAAATCAAATCGAATCTAAAATAACAGACTCGAAAAGAATCGAATTGATTCGAATCGAAAATAATCGAATCGAATCGAAAAGAATCAAATCAATTAAAAATAATCAAACCGAAATTGAACCGAAAATAATTGAATTGAATAGAATTGAGTAGAAAATAATCAAATTGGGGATCCCTGGGTGGCGCAGCAGTTTAGAGCCTGCCTTTGGCCCAGGGCGTGATTCTGGAGATCTGGGATTGAATCCCACGTTGGGCTCCCGGTGCATGGAGCCTGCTTCTCCCTCTGCCTGTGTCTCTGCCTCTCTCTCTCTCTGTGTGACTATCATAAATAAATTTAAAAATTAAAAAAAGAAAATAATCAAATCAAATTGAAAGAATCGAATCAAATCGAATCGAAATTAATCGAATCGAAAAGAATCGAACAGAATCAAAATAATCGAATCGAATAGAAAAGAATCGAATCGAATGGAATTGAATCAAAAATAATCGAATTGAATTGAAATTAATCGAATCGAATCGATCTTTTTCAATTGGTTCGATTCTTTTGTTGATTCGATTCCTTTCAATTGATTCAATTCGATTCGATTCTTTTCTATTGGATTCGATTCTTTTCGATTCGCTTCTTTTCGATGTCATTTGATTCGATAATGTTCGATTCAATTCAATTTGATTCAATTTTTTGTCGATTTGATTCGATTCTTTCGATTCGATTCTTTTCGATTGTATTAAATTCGATTCGATTTTTTTCAATTCGTTTAGATTCTTTTTGATTTGATTCGATTCGATTCTTTTCGATTTGATTCGATTCGATTCTTTCAATTCGATTCGATTCGATTCTCTTCTATTCGATTCGAATCAAATCTTTTCGATTCAATTTGATTTGATTAGATTATTCGAATGATCGAATCGAAAAGAATCGAATCGAATGGAAAAGAATCGTATCGAATCGAAAAAAAATCGAGTCGAATCGAAAAGAATCGAATCAAATTGAAAAGAATCGAATCGAATCAAAAATAATCAAATAGAATCGAAAATAAACGAATCGAATCCATCGAATCGAATCGAAAATAATCGAATTGAATAAAAAATTATCGAATCGAATAAAAATTAATGGAATCGATTCGAATCGAATCTAAATAATCGAATCTAATCAAATTGAATCGAATCGAATTGAAACGAATAGATTCAAAAATAATCGATTCACATCGAATTGAATCGAAAATAATGGAAAAGAAGAGAATTGAAAATAATCGAATCGAATCGAATTGAATTGAAAAGAATCGAATCGAATCAAAAATAATCAAATCAAATTGAAAATAATCGAATCGAATCTAAAATAATCGAATCGAAAAGAATCGAGGTGATACGAATAGAATAGAAAAGAATTGAATCGAATCGAATAGAATCAAATTGAAAATAATCGAATCGAATCGAATCGAATCAAATTGAATCGAAAATAATCAAATCGAAAAAATAGAATCGAATCAAAAATAATCGAATCGAATTGAATTAAAAGTATTCAAATAGAATTGAAAGAATTCATTATAATCAAATCGAATCGAATCGAATTGAAATGAAACTAATCGAATAGAATTGGATTGAAAATAATTGAATCAATCGAATCGAATAAAAAATAATCGATTCCCATCGAATCGAATCGAATATAAACCAATCGAATTGAATCGAATATAATCGAATTGAATCGAAAAGAACAGAATAGAATTGAGAAAATCGAATCGAATAGAATCAAATTGAAAACAATCGAACCGAATCGAATCTAAAATAATCAAATCAAAAAGAATCAAGTCGATTCGAATCAAAACTATTGAATCGAATCGAAAAAATAGAATAAAGGGCAGCCCCAGTGGCGCAGCGGTTTAGCGCTGCCTGCAGCCCAGGGTGTGATCCTGGAGACCCGGGATTGAGTCACACATCAGGCTCCCTGGATGGAGCCTGCTTCTCCCTCTGCCTGTGTCTCTGCCTCTCTCTCTCTAGCTGTGTCTCTATGAATAACTAAATAAAATCTGTAAAAGAAATTTAAAAAGGAAAAGAATCAAATCGAAAAGAATTGATTTGAAGCGAAAATAATCGAACCGAATCGAAAGGATTCGAATCGAATTGAAAAGAATCGAATCGAATCGAAAAGAATCAAATCGAAATAATCAAATCGAAAAGATTCGCATCCAATCGAACCGGAAAATAATAGAAATGAAGTGAATCGAAAATAATCGAATCGAATTGAAGAATCGAATCGAATTGAAAATAATCTAAACGAATCCAATAGAATCGAATCGAAAATAATCGAATCGAATCGAATCAAATCGAAAATAATCAAACCCAATCGAACCGAATTGAATCTAAAATAATCGAATCGAACTGATTTGAATCGAAAATAATCGAATCGAATCGAACCAAACTGATTCGAATATAATCGAATCGAAAATACTCGATTCGAATCGAATTGAATCGAATACAAAATAATCGAATCAAATCGAAAATTATCGAACCGAATCGAATTGAATTGAATCGAAAATAATCGATTCGAATCGAACCGAATTGAATCGAAAATAATCGAATAGAATCAAATCGAAAATAATCGAATCGAATCGAAAAGAATTGAATCTAATAAAAAATAATGGAATCGAATCAAAAATAATCGAATCGAATCCAATCAAATAGAATAAGAAATAATCAAATTGTATTGAATTGAATTGAAAATAATCGTATCGAATCAAAATTAATCAAATCGAATCGAAAATAATCGAATCAAATGGAAAATAATCGCATCGAATCGAATTGAATCGAAAATAATCGGTTCGAATAGAACCGAATCGAAAATAATCCAATCGAATTGAATCAAAAATAATCGAATCGAATCAAAAAATCGAATCAAATCTAGAATAATGGAATCAGGGATCCCTGGGTGGCGCAGCAGTTTGGCGCCTGCCTTTGGCCCAGGGCGCAATCCTGGAGACCCTGGATCGAATCCCACATCGGGCTCCCGGTGCATAGAGCCTGCTTCTCCCTCTGCCTATGTCTCTGCCTCTCTCTCTCTGTGACTAGCATAAATAAATAAATAATTAATTAATCTAGTTTTAAAAAATAAAATAATGGAATCGAAAAGAATCGAATCGATTTAAATCGAAAAGAATCAAATCAATTCAAAAATAATCAAACCGAATTGAATCGAAAATAATCGAATCAAATGCAATCGAATCGAACTGAAAATAATCGAATCGAATAGAATTGAATAGAAAATAATCAAATCGGGGATCCCTGGGTGGCGCAGCGGTTTAGCGCCTGCCTTTGGCCCAGGGCGTGATTCTGGAGATCTGGGATTGAATCCCACGTTGGGCTCCCGGTGCATGGAGCCTGCTTCTCCCTCTGTCTGTGTCTCTGCCTCTCTCTCTCTCTGTGTGACTATGAAAACTAAATTTAAAAATTAAAAAAAAGAAAATCAAATCGAATTGAAAAGAATCGAATCAAATCGAATCGAAATTAATCGAATCGAAAAGAATCGAATCGAATCAAAAATAATCAAATCGAATAGAAAATAATCGAATCAAAACGAATTGAATCAAAATAATCGAATCGAACCGAAATTAATCAAATCGATTCGATTTTTCAATTCGTTTTGATTATTTTTGATTTTATTCGATTCCTTTCGATTTGATTCAATTCGATTCGGTTCTTTTCTATTGGATTCGATTCTTTTCGATTCGCTTCTTTTCGATGTCATTCGATTCAATTCTGTTCGATTCAATTCAATTTGATTTGATTTTGTCGATTTGATTCGATTCTTTCGATTCGATTCGATTCTTTTCGATTCTATTCGATTTGATTCCATTTTTTTCAATTCGTTTAGATCTTTTTGATTCGATTCAATTCGATTCTTTTCGATTAGATTCAATTCGATTTGATTCTTTTTGATTCGATTCAATTAGATTCGATTCTTTTCTATTCGATTCGAATCAAATCTTTTCGATTCAATTTGATTTGATTCGATTATTTGAATGAATCGAATTGAAAAGAATCGAATCGAATCAAATCGAAAAGAATCGAATCGAATGGAAAAGAATCGTTACGAATCCAAAAGAATCTAATTGAATCGAAAAAAATGGAGTCAAATTAAAAAGAATCGAATCAAATCGAAAAGAATCGAATCCCATCAAATTGAATCAAAAATAATCGATTCCCATCGAATCGAATCGAATCTAAGCCAATCGAATTGAATCAAATATAATCGAATCGAATCGAATCGAAAAGAATCGAATCGAATGGAAAAGAATCGAATCGAAAAGAATCAAATCGAATCAAAAAATCAAATCGAATCTAAAATAACAGACTCGGGATCCCTGAGTGGCGCAGCGGTTTAGCGCCTGCCTTTGGCCCAGGGCGTGATCCTGGAGACCCGGGATCGAATCCCACATTGGGCTCTCGGTGCATGGAGCCTGCTTCTCCCTCTGCCTGTGTCTCTGCCTCTCTCTCTCTCTGTGACTATCATAAATAAATAAAAATTTTAAAAAAAAATAAAAAAAAAAATAAAATAACAGACTCGAAAAGAATCGAATTGATTCGTATCGAAAATAATCGAATCGAATCGAAAAGAATCAAATCAATTAAAAAATAATCAAACCGAATTGAACCGAAAATAATTGAATTGAATAGAATTGAGTAGAAAATAATCAAATTGGGGATCCCTGGGTGGCGCAGCAGTTTAGAGCCTGCCTTTGGCCCAGGGCGTGATTCTGGAGATCTGGGATTGAATCCCACGTTGGGCTCCCGGTGCATGGAGCCTGCTTCTCCCTCTGCCTGTGTCTCTGCCTCTCTCTCTCTCTGTGTGACTATCATAAATAAATTTAAAATTAAAAAAGAAAATAATCAAATCAAATTGAAAAGAATCGAATCAAATCGAATCGAAATTAATCGAATCGAAAAGAATCGAACAGAATCAAAAATAATCGAATCGAATAGAAAAGAATCGAATCGAATGGAATTGAATCAAAAATAATCGAATTGAATTGAAATTAATCGAATCGAATCGATCTTTTTCAATTGGTTTCGATTCTTTTTGTTGATTCGATTCCTTTCAATTTGATTCAATTCGATTCGATTCTTTTCTATTGGATTCGATTCTTTTCGATTCGCTTCTTTTCGATGTCATTTGATTCGATAATGTTCGATTCAATTCAATTTGATTCAATTTTTGTCGATTTGATTCGATTCTTTCGATTCGATTCTTTTCGATTGTATTAAATTCGATTCGATTTTTTCAATTCGTTTAGATTCTTTTTGATTTGATTCGATTCGATTCTTTTCGATTTGATTCGATTCGATTCTTTCAATTCGATTCGATTCGATTCTCTTCTATTCGATTCGAATCAAATCTTTTCGATTCAATTTGATTTGATTAGATTATTCGAATGAATCGAATCGAAAAGAATCGAATCGAATGGAAAAGAATCGTATCGAATCGAAAAAAATCGAGTCGAATCGAAAAGAATCGAATCAAATTGAAAAGAATCGAATCGAATCAAAAATAATCAAATAGAATCGAAAATAAACGAATCGAATCCATCGAATCGAATCGAAAATAATCGAATTGAATAAAAAATTATCGAATCGAATAAAATTAATGGAATCGATTCGAATCGAATCTAAAATAATCGAATCTAATCAAATTGAATCGAATCGAATTGAAACGAATAGATTCAAAAATAATCGATTCACATCGAATTGAATCGAAAATAATGGAAAAGAAGAGAATTGAAAATAATCGAATCGAATCGAATTGAATTGAAAAGAATCGAATCGAATCAAAAATAATCAAATCAAATTGAAAATAATCGAATCGAATCTAAAATAATTGAATCAAATCTAAAATTGAATCGAAAAGAATCAAGTCGTCTCGAATCATAAATATTGAATCGAAAAGAAAAGAATCGATTCAAATGGAAAATAATCGAATCGACTTGAAAGGTTTCGAATCGAATCGAAAAGAATAGAATTGAATTGAATCGAATCAAAAATAAGCGAATCGAATCGAATCTAATCGAATCGAAAATAATCAAATTGAATCGAATCGGAAATAATCGAATTGAATTAAAAATGAAAATAATCGAATTGAATTGAAAAGAATTGAATCGAATCGAAAATAATCTAAACTAATCCAATCTAATCAAATCGAAAATAATCGAATCGAATCAAATCAAATCAAAAATAATCGATCCGAATCAAACCGAATTGAATCTAAAATAATCGAATCAAACTGAATTGAATCAAAAATAATCGAATCGAATCGAACCGAATTCATTTGAAAATAATCGAATCAAATGGAATCGAAAATAATCGAATCAAATAGAAAATAATTGAATCGAATCGAATTGAGAATAATCGAACAGAATCAAATCGAATTGAATCAAAAATAATCGATTCGAATCAAATCGAATTGAATAGAAAATAATCGAATCGAAAATAATCAAATCGAATCGCAAATAATCCAATCGAAAAGAATCGAATTGTTTCGAATGGAAAAGAATCGAATCAAATCGAAAAGAATCAAATCAAATCAAATCGAATCGAAAATAATCGAATCGAATCGAATGCAATTGAATCGAACCTAAAATAATCGATTTGCATCGAATCGAATCGAATTGAATCGAAAATTGAATCGAATCGAAAGTAATCGAATCGAATCGAAAAGAATCAAATAGAAAAGAATCGAATCGATTCGAATAGAAAATAATTGAATCGAACAGAAAAGAATCAAATCAAATCAAAAATAATCGAATTGAATGCAATCGAATAGAATCGAAAATAATCGAATTGAATCAAAAATAATCAAAACTAATCGAAAAGAATCGAATCAAATCAAATTGAAAATAATCAAATCAAATCATCGAATCGAGTTGAATCAAAAATAATCGAATAGAATCGAAAAAAATAAAATTGAATCAAATCGAATCAAATTGAAAAGAATCGATCAAATCGAAAGGAATCGAATCGAAAAGTCTTGAAACAAATCAAATCGAAAAGTATCAAATCGAATCGAACAGAATTGAATCGAATCAAATCGAAAAGAATCGAATCGAATCAAATTGAAAAGAATCCAATCAAATCGAAAAGAATCGAATCGAAAAGAATAAAATCAATTTGAAAAGATTGGAATCGAATTGAATCAAATCGAAAAGAATCGAATCTAATCGAAAAAAATCGAATCGAATTGAAAAGAATCGAATCGAAAGGAAAGATTCGAATCGAATTGAATCGAATCAAAGTAATCGACTCGAATCGAAAAAATTGAATCGAATCGAAAAGAATCGAATCGAATTGAAAAAAATCGAGTCGAATCGAAAAGAATCGAAACGAATTGTAAAGAATCGAATTGAATCGCATCAAAAAGATTTGAATCAAATCAAACTGAAAAGAATAGAATCGAAACTAATCGAATCAAAAAGATTCGAATTGAATCGAATCAAAAAGATTTGAATCGAATCAAATATAATGGAATCGAATCTAATAGAAAAGAATCTATCGAATCGAAAAGAATTGAATCAGTAAGAATCGAATTGAAAATAGAATCGAATCGATTCGAATAGAGAGCATTGAATCGAATCGAATCGAAAAGAATCGAATCGAATCAAATCCCTAACCCTAACCCCTAACCCCTAACCACTAACAGTAAACCTATCCTAACCCTAACCCTTAACCCTGACCCTTAACCCTAACCCTAACCCTAACCGTAACCCTAACCCAACCCTAACCCTAACCCCTCACCCTAACACGAACACGAACACTAACCCTAACTTTAACCCGTACCCTAACCCTAACCCGTACCCTAACCCTAACAGGTACCCTAACACTAACCTGTACCTTAACCCTAACCCGTACCCTTTAACCTGTACTCTAGCCCGTACCCTAACCCTAAGCCCGTACCCTAACCCATTCACTAACCCGTACCCTAACCATAACCCTAACCAGTACTCTAACACTAACCCGTACCCTAACCCGTATCCTAACCGTAACCCTAACACGTACCAAACCATAACACTAACCCTAACCCCTAACACTAGCCCTAACCCCTAACCCTAACCTTAACCCTAATCCCTAACCCCTAAACCTACCCCTAAAACAAGACCTAACCCTAACCACTAACCCCAACCTTAACCCCTTACCCTAACCCTAACCTGAACACCTGACCATTAACCCTAACCCTAAACATAACCCTAACCCTTAACCCTAAGCCTAACCCTAATCCTAACACTAACCCTTAACCCTAAACCTAAACCTAACCCTAATCCTAACACTAACCCAAAACCTAACCCTAACCCCTATCCCTAACCTTAACCACTAACTTTAACCCTAACACTAACACTAACACTAACCCTAACACCTAACCTCTAACCCTAACCCTAAACCTAACCTTTACATGAACCCTTAATCCTAACCCTACCCCTAACCCGTAACCCCTACCCTAACCTATCCCTAAACCTTAAACCTAACACTTAACCCTAACCCTAAACTTAACCCTAACCCTAACCCCTCACCCTAACCTTAACCCTAACCCTAACCCTAAAACTAACCCTAACCCCTAACTCTAAAACTAACCGTAAACCTAACCTGAATCCTAACCCATACACTAACCCGTACCCTAACCCTAACTCACCCGTAAACTGAACCTAACCCTAACCCGTACCCTAACCCTAATCTGTACCCTAAACCTAACCCTAACCTGTACCCGTACCCTAACCCTAACCCTAACCCTAATCCTATCCCGTACAGGAACCCTAACCCAAACCCTTACACTAACCTTAACCCATACCCTAACCCTAACCCGTACCCATACCCTAACCCTAACCCGTACCCAAACCCTAAACCATACCCTAACCCTAACCCATACCCTAACCTGTACCCTAACCCTAACCTGTACACTAACCAGTACCCTACACCTAAACCTAACCAATTCCCTAACCCTAACCGTAACCCATACCCTACCGTAAACCGTACCCTAACCCTAACCCTAACCCTAACCCTAAACCTAAACCTAACCCTAACCCTAACCTTATACCCTCACTCTAACCCGAAACACTCACCCTAACCCTAACCCTAAACCTAACCCTAACACTAACCCTATCCTTAATCCTAAACCTAACCCAAAACCAAACCTGACACCTAACCCATAAACTAAACCGTACCCTAACCCTAACACTCACCGTTAACCTAACCCACACCCTATCCCGTACCAAACCCTAGCCCTAACCTGTACCCTAACCCGTACCCTAACCCTAACCCGTACCTTAACCCTAATCTTACCTGTACACTAACATTAACCTGTACCCTAACCCTAACAAGTAACCTAACACTAACCTGTACCCTAACACTAAACCGTACCCTAACCCTAAACCGTACCCTAACCCGTATACTAACCCTAACCCTAACCCGTAACCTAACCATAACACTAACCCAAACTCTAACCCTAAAACCAACCCCAACCCCAAACCCAACCCCAACCCTAAACCTAACCCTTACCACTAACCCCTAACCCTAACCCTAACCCTAAACCATAACCTAACCCTAATCCCTAACCCTAACCTTAAACCCTAAACCTAACCCAACCCCTAACCTCTAACCCCTAACCCTAAACCTAATCCTAACCCTAATGCTAACGCTAACCCTACACCTAACTCTAAACCTAACCCTAAACCTACGTAAAACCTAACCCATATACTAACCCGTACCCTAAACCTAACAGTCACCCGTAACCTAACCCTAACCCGTACCATAAACCTAACCCATACCCTAACCTGTTCTCTAACACTAACCCTAACCCATACCAGTACCCTAACCCTACACCATACCCTAACCCTAACCCATACCCTAAACCTAACCCGTACCTTAACCCGTAAACTTACCAGTACCCTAAACCTAACCCATTCCCTAAACCTAACCATAACCCGTACCCTAACCGTAAACCGTACCCTAAACCTAACCCTGAACCTAAACCTAACCCTAACCCTAACAACTAACCCTAACCCTAACCGCAACCCCTCACCCTAACCCTAACCCTAAACCTAACCCTAACACTAACCCTAACCTTAACCCTAAACCTAACCCGAAACCTAACCCATACACTAACCTGTACCCTAACACTCACCCGTAACCTAACCCTAAACCGTACCCTAAACCTAACCCGTACCCTAACCCTAACCCGTACCCATACCCTAACCCTATCCCGTACCCTAACCCTAACCCTAACCCAAACACTAAACCGTACCTAAACCCTAAACCTAACCTGTACCCTAACCCTAACCCGTACCTTAACCCTAATCTTACCCGACCCTAACACTACCTGTACCCTAACCCTAACCCTTAACCCTAACCCTTAACACTAACCCTAACCATAAACCTAAGCCAAAACCTAACACTAACTCCAAACCCTAACGGTAAGCCAAACGCTATCCCTAACCCCTAACCCCTAACCCTAACCCCTAACCCTAACCCTAACCCTAACCCTAACCCTAACTCCTAACCCTAACCTTAACCCCTAAAACTAACCCAAACCCCAAACCCAACCCACACCTTAAACCTAACATCCCTAACCCTAACCCTAACCCTAAAACAAAACCTAACCCAAACCCCACACCCTAACCTTAACCCCTAACCCTAACCCTAACACTAACCCTAACCCTAACCCAAACCCCTAACCCTAACCCTAACCCTTAACCCGAACCCTAACCCTATCCCTAACCCTAACACCTAACCCTTACCGAAACCCTAACACTAATCCTAACCCCAGACCCCTAACCCTTAACCCTAACTCTAACCCCTAACCCTAACCCAAACCTCTAACCCCTAACACTAACCTAACCCTAACCCTAACCCTAACCCAAACCCTAACCCTAACTCCTAACCCTAACCTTAACCCCTAACCCCTAATCCAAACCGCTAACCCTATCCGTAACCCTTAACCCCAACACTTCCCTTACCCTAAACCGTACCCTAAGCCTAACCGAACCCTAACCGTAACCCGTACCCTAACCCTAAACCATACCCTAACCCTAACCTTAACCCGTACACTAACCCGTAACCGTACCGGTACCCTAACGCATAAACTAACCAATACCCTACCCCTAACCCTAACCTGAACCCATACCCTAAGCCTAATCCTAACCACAACCCTAACCGTACCCGCTCCCTAACCCTAACCCTAACCCTAACCCGTAACCTAAACCTAACACTAAACCTAACCTAACCCTAACCCTAACCCTACCCCTAACCCTAACCCATACGATAATCCTAACCCTAACCCTAACCATAACCTAACCCTAACCCTAACCCTCTTCCATAAACCTAACTCATACCCTAACCCTAACCCTAAACACAAACCTAAACCTAACATTATCCCTAACCCATACCCTAAACCTAAACCGTACCCTAACTGGTACCCTAATCCTTACCCTAACCAGTACCCTAAACATTACCCTAAACTGAACCCGTACCCTAACCCTAACCCTAACCCTAATCCCAACACTAACCCTAACCCGTACCCTAACACTAATGCTAACCCGGTCCCTAAGCCTAACCTTACCCTAACCCTAACCCTAACCCATAACCCTATCCCTAATCGTAACCCTAACCCTAACCCTAATGTAACCCTAACCCTAACCCGTACCCGTACCCGTACCCTCACCTGTACCCTATCCCTAAACCTAACCTGTAATATAACCTGAACCCTAACCCTAAACCGTACCCTAATCCGTAACCTTACCCGTACCCTAAACCATACCCTAACCCTATCCCATACCCTAACCCTAATCCGTACCCTAACCCTAACCCAACCCTAACCCATACCCTAACCCATACCCTAATACTAACCCTAACCCTAACCTTTACCCTAAACCTAAACAGTACCCTAACCCTAACCAGTACCCTACCCGTACCCTAAACCATACCCTAACACTAACCCTAACCCGTAAACTAACCCTAACCCTAAACCTCACACTATACAGTACCCTAACCCTAAACCTAACCCTAACCCGTAGCCTAACTATAACCCTAAACCTAACCCTAAAACTAACCCTAACTGGAACCCTAACCCTAACCCTAAGCTTAAACAGTACCCTAAACCTAACCCTAACCCGTGCCCTAACCCAAACCCAAACCTTAACACTAACCTTAAACCTATCCCTAAACCGTACCCTAACCCTAACCCTAAACCTAACCCTAACCCGTACCCTAAACCTAACCCTAACCCTAACCGTTACCAGTACCCTAACCCATACCTTAACCCGTACCGTAATCCATACCATATCTCTAAACCGTACCCTAACCCTAACCCTAAACCTAACCCTAATCTGTAGCCTAAACCAAACTCTAAACCGAACACTAACCATAACCCTAACACTAACCCTAACCCGTACCCTAACCCTAACCAAACCCTAAGCATAACCCGAATTCTAACTCTAACCCTAACCCGTACTCTAACCCTAACCGTAACCCTAACCTATAACCCTAACCCATACCCTAACCATAACACTAAACCTAACCTTAACCCGTACCCTAATCCTAACCTGTACCCTAACGCTTACCCTAACCTTCACCTGTACCCTAACCCAAACTCTAACCCGTACCCTAACCCTAACCTTACCCCAAACCTAAACATAACCCCAAACCCAATCCCTAATCCTAACCCTAACCCTAACCTAATCCTAACCCTAACCCTTACCCTATCCCTAACCCTAACCCGTAACCTAACCCTACCCCTAACCCTAATCCTAACCCTAAACAGTACCCTAACTTTAACCCTAACCCGTACCCTAACCCTAACCCTAACCCTAAACATAAACCTAAACCGAACCCTAAGCCGTACCCTAACCCTAACCGATACCCTAACACTAACACTAACACTAACACTAACCCGTACCCTAACCCGAAACCTATCACGTAACCTAACCATAACCCTTACCCATAGCCTACCCCTAACACTGAACCTACTCCTAACCCGAACCCGAACCCGAACCCTAACCCTAACCCTAACCCTAAGCTTAAACAGGACCCTAACCCTAACCCTAACCGGTAACCTAACCCAAACTTTACAGCATTGGAAGTCAGGTCGTTCCATGAATAAAGCTCTACTGCACCTGGAGACACAACCATTGAAGACTGCAGCTTGCCCCTTGCATCCCATGAGCTTCTGACAAACATGTCTAGTGAGGATGTTCGTAACGCCAACTGCAGGCAAGTGGAACTGGGAAGGACCGCGTGTCAGCTCATCTTGCAGAAGGAAGTTCCCCAGAGAGACAGCTTTCTTTTTTTTTTTTTTTTTTTTTTAAATTTTTATTTATTTATGATGGTCACAGAGAGAGAGAGAGAGGGGCAGAGACACAGGCAGAGGGAGAAGCAGGCTCCATGCAGGGAGCCCGACGTGGGACTCGATCCCGGGGAGAGACAGCTTTCAACTAGGTACTCAGGTTTGGAAGTTAGTATGTAGCTCTCTGAGGGAGGAATTACTCAGAAGTCGTTGGATTGGGCTAGGAGACACTTGCCTCTCACAAAACTTGTGTCCCGTATCGAACGACGTCCTTTCGAAGTGAAAGGTACAGGCGGTCAGCATGTGGGAGGAACAAGCCATAAGCTCATCCAAAGGAGTGTGCATCACTTGGAGGCAGGTGTCCGGTAGTCGCAAAATTGACAATGCAGACACTTGGTTCTCACTCCGCTACTGTCCCGCATAGAACGGAATGCTGTGGAAGCGATCCGTATAGGCCGTTAGATTGTGGGAGGTAAAGGCCATAAGCTCAACTCTGAGAAGCGTGTATGCTTTGCAGGCAGATGTCTGCTAGCCACTCTTTTATGGGAGTTAGAACCTAGCTACACTTCAATTGAACAAGGCTGTTGGAAATCGCTGTATTGAACTCAGTTACACGTGACTACAAGCCTGAAACGTCTACATGCTTTTCACAACCTCTTCCAGCACCTAACATAAGGATGTTAGGACCTATGTCTACAGGCAGTCAGGTTTTGGGAGGGTCCTGCCCTCACCTGAACTCTCACAAGGAAGCATGTCTACAAGCCAGCTTTCAACTAGCTGCATTCTGATGGCCCTGAGAACGCAGCAGTATTCTAACTCAGGAGGTTCCAAGAATACCACTCTACTCCACCTGGAGACACCTTCCAGGCCTGCATTATTCCACTTGAATCTCACAAGCTTCTGACAAACGTCTCTGGTGAAGACGTTGGAAACACATTCTGCAGGCAGTGTGGGCTGTGAGGGACTGCGTGTGAGCCCAACTCTTGAATGTAAGCTGCCGTTGGACGCAGGGTTCAATTAGCTAGTATGGAACTTAGTATGTAGCACCAGTCTAAGACAGGAATTACGAGGAAATTGCGGGATTGAGCTTGGAGGCACTACTCCTGTGGGCCTCACCTGGACGAGGTGACTGGTTCCCACCTGGGACTCACCTGGACCTGATAACTTTGCTCCACACTTTGGCCTCACCTGGCCCTGATGACTCTGGGCCCCACCTAGGCCTCAATCTAGACCTGGTGACTGTGGTCCCCACCTGGGTCTCACCTGGACCTGGTGACACTCATTCCCACATAAACACACCTGGACCTGGTGACTGTGGTGTCCTTCTAGCCTCACATTTACCTGGTGACTCCAGTCCCCTCCAGGGCCTCCCCTGGATCTGTTGACTCTGTCCTGCAGGTTGGCCTCACCTGGATCAGGTGAGTGGGGTTGCCACCTGGGCCTCACCCATACCTGGTGACTCAGGTCCCCACGTGTGCCTCACTTGTAACTGGTGAATCTGGTCCTGACCTGGTCTTCACCCGGACTCAGTGACTCTGGTCACTACCTGGGCATCACCTGGACCTAGTGAATCTGGTCCCCATCTGGGCCTCACCCAGTCCTGCTGACTTTGTTCCCCACCTGGACCTAATTGCTGTGGACTCCTTCTTGGCCTCACCTGGAACTGGTGATTCTGATCCTATCTGGGCCTCACCCATATCTGGTGACTCTGGTCCTCACCTGGGCATCATTGGGACCTGGTTACTCTGTTACACACCTGAGCCTGACCTGGACATGATAACTCTGAAACCCCTCTGGGCATGACCCTGACCTGGTGACTCTGGTCCCCATCTGGATGTGACCTGGACCAGGTGATTCTGGTACACCTCTAGGACTCAACCAGAACTGGTGACTCTGGTCCTCTACTGGGCCTCACCTTGACCTAGTGAATGTGCTCTCGACCTGGGTCTAATCTTGACCTGGTGACTCTGGTCCCTACCTGGATATCATAGGGACATGTTTACACTATTTCCCACTGGGACTCACCTGGACCTGGTAACTCTTGTCCTCACTTTGCCTCTTCTGTACCAGGTGACTCTTGCCCCACCTGGGCCTCACCTGGAACTGGTGACTCTTATCCTCATCATAGCCTCACCTGACCTGGTGTTGTGGTTCCCACCAGGATCTCACCTGACCTCATGTCTCTGGTCCCCACCTGGGACTCACCTGGACCTGGTATCTCTGGTACCCACCTGGGTAGCATCAGGATATGGTTACACTGTTCCCTAACAGGGACCCACCTGGACCTGTTAACTCTGTTCTTCACCTGGACCACACCTGTACATGGTGACACTGGTTCCCACCTGCGTCTCTCCTGGACCTGGTGACTCTGATACCCACCTGGGCCTACCTGTAACTGGTGACTCTCCTTCCCACATGGACCGCATGTGGACCTGGTGGCTGCAGTGATTCTAGCTTCTCATATACCAGGTGACTCTGATCCCCACCAGGAAAACATCGGGACCTGGTGAGTCTGGTTGCCATCTGCACCTCACTTGGACCTGGTGACTCTGGTCTGCACCTGAGACTACCCTGGATCTGGTGACTGTGGTCCCCACCTGGGCCTCACTTGGACCTGGTGACTCTGATCCCCATCTGAGCCTCAACTGGCCCTGTTGACCATGGTCCTGAACTGGACATAATTGGGACCCAGTTACTGTGTTCCACAACTGGACCTCACAAGGACCAGGTGACTCTGGTCCCCCTCTGGGTCTCACCCTGACCTGGTGACAGTGCACCCCACTTTGGCCTGACGTGGACCTGCTGACACTGGTTGCCACCAGAGCCTCACCTCGAACTGTTGACTCTGTTTTTTTCAAGGTCCTCCCCTGTACTTGGTGATCCTGGTCCCCACCAGGA
This sequence comes from Canis lupus familiaris, assembly GCF_011100685.1. Classification (NCBI taxonomy): domain Eukaryota; kingdom Metazoa; phylum Chordata; class Mammalia; order Carnivora; family Canidae; genus Canis; species Canis lupus. The sequence goes on from NW_023330597.1 coordinate 38,892, forward strand.
CCTCACCTGGACGTGGTGACTGTTGTCACCACCTGGGACTCACCTGGATCAGGTTACTGTATTCCACACCTAGGACTCACGTAGACCTGTTGACCATGGTCCCCAGCCGGCCTCACATGGACCTGTTGCCTCTGGTCCCCACTTGGGCCTAACGTGTACCTGGAGCCTCTGGTCCTCACCAGGGCTTCATGTGGACCCTTGACTCTGGGTCCCACCTGGACCTCACCTGGATTTGGAGACTCTGGTCTTCAGTTTGGCCTCACCTGGACCTGGTGACTCTCGTCCCCATTTTGACCTAACTCAGACCTGCTGAATCTTGTCCGCACATAGGCCCCACCCAGACCTGGTGACTCTTGTCCCCAGCTACGTCTCAATTCGACCTGATGAATCTGGTCCTGACATAGGCCTCACATGGACCTGGGACTCAGCTTGATATAGTGCCTCTGGTTCCCACATGGTGCTCACCTGATACTGGTGACTGTGGTCCTCTTCTATGCCTCACCAGGACCTGGTGATTCTGATCCCCATCTGGGCCTTGCATATCCCTAGTGACTCTGGTCCTCACCTAGGCATCATTGGGACCTGGATACTCTATTCCACACCTGGGCCTCACTTTGACTGGGGACCTCTGGTCCCACTCTGGGCCTCCAGCTAAACTGGTTACTCTGGATCCATCTCTGGGCCTCACCCTTACCTGGTGACTCTGGTCCCACCCTGGGCTTCACTTGGACCTCGTGAATCTGCTCCTTACCTGGTCCTCACCTGGACATGGTGACACTGGTCACCACCATGGTCTCACCTGGACTTGGTGAATCTTGTTGCCACCGGGGCCTCACCTGGACCTTGTGACTGTGGTGCCCACCTGGACCTCACCTGGATCTGGTGGCTCTGGTTCCCATATGGGTCTCTCTTGGACCTGGTTCCTGTGGTATCCTTCTGGCCTCACATGGACAAAACGACTCTGATGATATATGGGCCTCACCTGGACATGGTGACTCTGGTCCTTACCTGGGCATCATTGGGACCTGGTTACTCTCTTCTATACCTGGGCCTCACCTGGACCTGGTGACTCTGGTCATGCTCTTGACTTCACCCTGACTGGTAACTGTGGTCCCACCTGGGCCTCACCTGGACGAGGTGACTGGTTTCCACAGGGACCTCACCTGGACCTGTTGAATCTGGTCCTCACATGGGCATCATGGGACCTGGATACTCAGTTCCACATAGGGGACTAACCTGGACCTAGTGATTCTCGTCCCCCTCTGGGCCTCACCCTGACGTGGTTACTCTGGTCCCCACGTGGATATCACCTTGACCGGGTGACTCTGGTCCCCCTCTGGGCCTCACCCGGAGCTGGGGACTCTGGTCCTCAACTGGGTCTCAACAGGACCTGGTGAATCTACTCCTCACTTAGGCCTCGTCTGGACCTTGTGACTCTGGTCCCACCTGGCATCAATGGGACATGGTTAGTCTGTTCCCCACCTGGGCCTCACCTGGACCTGATAACTTTGTTCCACACTTTGGCCTCACCTGGCCCTGATGACACTGGGCCCCCACCTAGGCCTCAATCTGGACCGGGTGACTCTCGTTCCCACATGAACCAAAGTGGACCTGGTGACTGTGGAGTCCTTCTAGCCTCACATTTACTTGGAGACTCCGGTCCCTACCATGGCCTCAACTGGATCTGTTGACTCTGGCCTGAAGGATGGCCTCACCTGGACCTGGTGAGTGGGGTTACCACCTGGGCCTCACCCATACCTGGTGACTCAGGTCCCCACGTGGGCCTCACTTGGACCTCATGAATCGGTCCTTACCTAGTCCTCACCCGGACCCAGTGACTCTGGTCACCACCTGGGCCTCACCTGGACCTGGTGAATCTGGTCCCCATCTGGGCCTCCCCTGGATGTGGTGACTGTTGTCACCACTTGGGCCTCACCCATACCTGGGGAGTCAGGTCCCCACGTGGGTCTCACTTGGACATGGTGAGTCTGGTTCCGACCTGGGCTTCAAGTGGATCTGATGACTCTGGTCCCCACCTGGGCCTCTCATGTACCTGGTAACTCTGGTACTGACCTGGGTCTCATATGGACCTAGTGACTCTGGTCCCCACTGGGCTTCACCTGGATCTGGTGAGTCTGTTCCCCACCTGAACCTCTCCTGGACCTGGTGACTCTCTATCCAACAGGGACCTCACCTGGATCTGGTGACTCTGGTCCTCACTTTGGCCTCACCTGGACCTGGTGACTCTCGTTCCCACTTTGACCTAACTCAGACCTGGTAAATCTTGTCCTCTCCTAGGCCTCACCCAGACCTAGTGACTCTTATCCCCAGCTATGCCTCAATTCGACCTGATGAATCTGGTCCTCAGGTGGGCCTCACATGGACGGGGACTCAGCTGGATATAGTGGCTCTGGTTCCTACATGGGGCTCACCTGATACTGGTGACAGTGGTCTCCTTCTATGCCTCACCAGGACCTGGTGATTCTGTTCCCCATCTGGGCCTTGCATGGCCCTAGTGACTCTGATCCTCACCTAGGCATCATTGGGACCTGGATACTCTATTCCACACCTGCGCCTCACTTTGACCGGGGACCTCTGGACCCACTCTGAGCCTCAAACTAAATTGGTTACACTGGTTCTCCCTCTGGGTCTCACCCTACCTGGTGACTGGTCCCCCCTGGGCTTCACTTGGACCTGGTAAATCTGGTCCCTACCTGGTCCTCACCTGGCCTGGTGACTCTGGTCACCACCTGGGTCTCACCTGGACTTGATGAATCCTGTTGCCACCTGAGCCTCACCTGGACCTTGTGACTGTGGTGCCCACCTGGATCTCACCTGGATCTGGTGACTCTGGTTCCCATATGAGGCTCTCCTGGACCTGGTTCCTGAGGTCTCCTTCTGGCCTCACCTGGAACAAAATGACTCGGATCCATATTTGTGCCTCACATGTTCCTGGTGCCTCTTGTCCTTACCTGGGCATCCTACCTGTTTACTCTCTTGTATACCTGGGCCTCACTTGGACTTGGTAACTCTTTTTACAACATGAACCTCACCTGGATCTGGTGACTCTCTTCCTCAGTTTGGCCTCACCTGGACCTGGTGACTCTCGTCCCCACTTTGACCTAACTCAGAACTGGTGAATCTTGTCCCCACCTAGCTCTCACCCAGACCTGGCGACTCTGGTCCCCAGCTACGACTCACTTTGACCTGATGAATCTGGTCCTCACGTGGGCCTCACATGGACCTGGGACTCAGCTTGATATAGTGTCTCTGGTTCCCTAATGGGGCTCACCTGATACTGGTGACCGGTCTCCTTCTATGCCTCACGAGGACCTGGTGATTCTGATCCCCATCTGGGGTTTTCATGGCCCTAGTGAATCTTGTCCCCACCTAGGCATCATTGGGACCTGGATACTCTATTCCACACATGGGCCTCACTTTGAAAGGAGACCGCTAGTCCCACTCAGGGCCTCAAACTAAACTTGTTACACTGGTTCCCAATCTGGGCCTCACCCTTACCTGGTGACTCTGGTCCCCGCCTGGGCTTCACTTGGACATGGTGAATCTGGTCCTAACCTGGTCCTCACCAGGACTTGGTGACTCTGGTCACCACATGGGTCTCACCTGGACTTGGTGAATCTTGTTGCCACTTGGGCCTCACCTGGACCTTGTGACTGTGGTCCCCACCTGGACCTCACCTGGATTTGGTGACTCTGGATTCCATAAGGGGCTCTGCGGGAACTGGATCCTGTGGTCTCCTTCTGGCCTAACCTGGAAAAAAAACGACTCTGATACATATTTGGGCCTCACCTGGACCTGGTGACTGTGGTCCCTACCTGGACCTCACCTGGATTTGGTGACTCTGGTTCCCATAAGGGGATCTGCTGGAACTGGACCCTGTGGTCTCCTTCTGGCCTAACCTGGAAAAAAACGACTCTGATACATATTTGGGCCTCACCTGGACCTGGTGACTCTGGTCACCCTCTGGACCTCACCCTGACCTGGTTACAGTGGTCCCACCTGGCCTCACCTGGACGAGGTGACTGGTTCCCACAGGACCTCAACTGGACCTGGTGAATCTGGTCCTCATATGGACATCATTGTACCTGATCACTCAGTTCCACATCGGGGCTACACCTGGACCTAGTGACTCTCTCCCCCTCTGGGCCTCACCCTGACGTGGTGACTCTGGTCTCCACGTGGATATCACCTTGACCGGGTGACTCTGGTCCCCCTCTGGGCCTCACCCGGAGCTGGGGACACTGGTCCTCAACTGGGCCTCAACAGGACCTGGTGAATCTACTCCTCACTTAGGCCTCGTGGTCTCACCTGGGCATCAATGGGACATGGTTAGTCTGTTCCCCACCTGGGACTCACCTGGATCTGATAACTTTGCTCCACACTTTGGCCTCACCTGGCCCTGATGACACTGGACCCCCACCTCCACCTCAATCTGGACCTGGTGACTGTGGTCCCCACCTGGTCTCACCTGGACCTGGTGACTCTCATTCCCACAAAACCCACACCTGGACCCGGTGACTGTGGTGTCCTTCTAGCCTCACATTTACCTGGTGACTCTGGTCCCCACCAGGGCCTCACCTGGATCTGGTGACTCTGGCTTGCAGGTTGGCCTCACCTGGACCTGGTGTGTCGGGTTGCACCTGGGCCTCACCCATACCTGGTGACTCAGGTCCCCACGTGGGCCTCACTTGGACCTGGTGAATCTGGTTCTGGTCTGGTCCTCACCCGGACCTGGTGACTCTGGTCACTACCTGGGCCTCACTTGGACCTGGTGAATCTGGTCCCCATTTGTCCTCATCCAGTCCTGGTGACTTTGTGCCCACCTGGACCTGATTGCTTGGACTCCTTCGCCTCCCCTGGAACTGGTGACTCTGATGTAATCGAAAAGAATACAATTGAAATGAATCGAAAGGAATCGAATCGAAATGATTCAAATCCAATCGAAAAAATCAAATCGAATTGAATCGAATCGAATTGAAAATAATTGAATCGAATCGAATTGATTTGAATAGAAAATAATCGAATCTAATCAAATTGAAAGAATCGAATTGAATCGAACAGAATCGAATGGAATCAAATCGAAAAGAATTGAATCTAATTGAATCAAATCGAAAAGAATCCAATCGAAAAGAATCGAATCGAATCAAAAAAATCAAATCGAATAGAATCGAATCCAATCGAAAATCATGTAATTCAATCGAATATAATCGAAAAGAATCAAATCAAATCGAAAAGAATCGAATCGAATCAAATCGAAAGAATCGAATCGAATCGAACAGAATCGAATCGAATCAAATTGAAAAGAATCGAATCGAAAAGAATCGAATCAATCCAGAAAATCAAATGGAATCGAATCGAATCTGATCGAAAATCATGTATTCCAATCGAATAGAATCGTAAAGAATCAAATCGAATCGAAAAGAATAGAATTGAATCGGATCGAATTGAATCATAATTAATCGAATCGAATTGAAAAAAATCGAATCAAATTGACTCGAACCACAAAGACTCGAATCGAAAAAATCGAATCGAATCATATCAAAAAGAATCGAATCAAATCGAATTGATTAGGAAAGAAATGAATTCGTATAGAAAAGAATCGAAAAGAAACGAATCGAAAACTTTGGAATCGAAATGAAAATAATCTAATCTAACCGAAAAAATCGAATTGAATCAAATCGAATTGAAAAGAATCGAATTGATTCGATAAGAAAGGAATCGAATAGAAAAATATCGAATCGAAAAGAATCAAATTGAATCGAATGGAAAAGTATTGCATCGAATTGAATCGAAAGAATCAAATCGAATCGAAAAAAATCGAATCGAATCACACTGAATCAAAATAATTGAATCGAATGCAAGTGAAAAGAATCAAATCCAATCGAATCAATTCAAAAAGAATCGAATCGAATCGAATTGAAAAGAATCGAATTGATTCAAAAAGAATGGAAATCGAATCGAAAAGAAAAGAATCGATAAGAATTGAAACAAAAACTATTGAATCGAAACGAAAATAATCGAATTGAAACAAATCAAAAACAATCAAATTGACTCGAATCGAAAAGAATCAAAATGATACAAATCGAATTGAGAAATATCAAATTGAATCGAATCGAATTGAATCGAAAATAATCGAATCTAATCAAATCGAATAAACCGAATCGAATTGAATCAAAAACAAATGAATGGAATAGAAAAGAACCGAATCGAATCGAATCAATAAAAAAGATTAATCTATTCGAGCAGAAGAAAATTGAAAAGAATTGAATCGAAAAAAATCGCATCTAATATCATCGAATCAAAAGAATCGAATTGAATGGATGTGAAAAGAATCAAATGAATTGAATCAAATCGAATAAAAAAGAAACGAATCGAATCGAATATAAGCGAATTGAATCGAAAAGAATCGAAATGAATTGAATCAAAAAGAATCGAATTGAATAAAAAAGAATCGAATTGAATTGAATCGAATTGAATTTCGATTCGATTTTTTTCGTTTTCGTTGGATACTTTTCTATTCGATGCTTTTTGATTCTATTCAATTTGATTATTTTCGATTCGATTCGATTCGATTTGATTTTTTCAATTCGGTTTGATTTTTTCGATTCTATTCTTTTCGATTAGATTCAATTTTTTTCGATTCAATTCGATTCGATTCTTTTCGATTCTTTTGGAATCGTATAATTTGATTTGATTCGATTCTTTTCGATTCGGTTGGATTCTTTTCGAATCAATTTCATTCTATTTATTCGATTATTTTCTCTTCCATTCGATTCGATTCTTTTGATTCGATTATATTAGATGTGATTTTTTCGATTCGATTCTTTTCGATTTTATTCGATTCGAATCGATTAGGTTCTTTTCTATGATTCAATTCGATTCGATTCTTTTCTATTCGATTCGATTATTTTCGATTCAATTCGATTCGATTCGATTTAATTTTTTTCGATTCTATTTGAATCTTTTCGATTTGATTCTTTCGTTTCGAGACAATTTGTTTTTTTTCTTTTTTTTAAATTTTATTTATGATAGTCACAGAAAGAGAAAGAGAGAGAGGCAGAGACATAGGCAGAGGGAGAAGCAGGCTCCATGCACCGGGAGCCCGAGGTTGGATTCGATCCCAGATCTCCAGGATCGTGCTCTGGGCCAAAGGCAGGAGCCAAACCGTTGCGCCACCCAGGGATCCCGAGACAATTTGATTTGATTCTTATCGACTCGATTCGATTCTTTTTGATTCAAATTGATTGTTTTCGATTCAAATTGATTATTTACTATTCAATTCGATCAGATTCAATTCGATTCTTTTCTATTCGATTTGATTCTATTGGATTCTATCGATTGGATTACATGATTTTCGATTCGATTCGATACAATTCGATTGATTTTTTCGATTCGTTTGATTTTTTCCATTCGATTCGATTCTTTCGATTCGATTCTTTATGATTCGATTCAATTGCATTCGATTCTTTTTGATGCGATTCAAGTAGATTCTGTTCGATTCAATTTGATTCTTTTTGATTCGATTCGATTCAATGTTTTTTGAGTTGATTTGTTTCAATTCTTTTCGATTCAATTCAATTCTTTCGATTTGATTAGACTCGATTTTTTTCTATTCGAACCGATTTGATTCGATTCTTTTCGATTCAATTCAATTCTTTTAAATTCGATTTGATTCGATTCATTTCGATTCGATTCGATTCGGTTATTTTCGTTTCAATTCGATAGTTTTCGATTCGTTTCCTTTCAATTCGATACTTTTTGATTTGAATTCCTTTCGTTTCGAATCAATTCGAGTCGATTCAATTCTTTTCGATTCGATTCAATTCTTTTCAGTTCCATTCGATTCGATTCTTTTCATTGGGTGTGATTCGATTCGATTTTTATCGATTCGGTTCGATTCGATTCGATTCAATTTGATTTTTTCGATTCGATTCTTTTCGATTCGTGTCAATTTGATTCGATTCTTATCAATTTGATTTGAATTTTTTCAATTTGATTCTTTTCCATTCGATTCGATTCTTTTCCATTTGATTCAATTATTTACTATTCATATCGATCTGATTCAATTCGATTCTTTTCGATTTGATTTGATTCAATTCTTTTCAATTCGATTCTTTTCGATTCTTTTCGATTTGATTCGATTCAATTCGATTTTTTCAATTCGATTCGATTCGATTATATTCCATTCAGTTCGATTCGATTTGATTTGATGTTTTTTATTGGATTTGATTTTTTATTTTATTCTTTTTGATTCGATTCAGTTAGATTAGATTCCTTTCGATTCTTTTCAAATCAGTTTGATTCGATTCGATTCGGATTTTTCCATTCGATTAAATTCGATTCGATTCATTCGATTCTTTTAGCTTCCATTCAATTCAATTCTTTTGATTTGCTGCAATTAGATTATATTTTTTTCGATTCGATTATTTTCGAGTCGATTCGAATCAATTAGATTCTTTTCTATTTGATTTGATTCGATTCTTTTCCATTCGATCGATTCTTTTCCATTCGATTCGATTCGATTTTTTCATTTCGATTCTTTTCGATTTGATTTGATTCAATTCGATTCTTTTCATTTCCTTTTGATTCGGTGCGATTCGATTCGATTCTTTTCAATTCGATTCCATTCGATTCCTTTCTTTTCGAATCGAATCAATTCGATTCGATTCGATTCAATTCGATTCGATTCAATTCTTTTCGATTCTATTCTTTTTGATTCGCTTGATTCTTTTTGATCGATTCTTTTCGATTCAATTCTTTTCGATTCGATTTGATTTGATTCGATTTTTTCAATTCGAATCTTTTCGATTCCAATCTATTCCATTCAAATTGATTCTTTTTGATGCGATTCCATTCAATTTAATTCGATTCTTTTGATTCGATTCGATTCTTTTCAATTCGATTTGATTCGATTCGATTCGATTTGATTATTTACGATTCTTTTCGATTCGATTCGATTCTTTTCAAATCAAATCTATTCGATTCAAATCGATTCTTTTCAATTCGATTCCATTCGATTCGATTCAATTCTTTTCGATTCTATTCAGTACTATTTGATTCGATTCTTTCAATTCGATTCGATTAGATTATTTTCATTTCGATTAGATTCGAAGCTTTTCAAAAAAAAAGATTCGAAGGTTTTCGATTCTCTTCGATTCGATTTTTTGAATTGATTAAATTTGATCTTTAGGTTTCGATTCTTTTCGTTTTGATTAGATCCTTTTTGATTTGATTCTTTTCCATTTGGTTCGATTCGATTTTTTTCGATTCGCTTCAATTCGATTATTTTCGTTTCAATTCGATAGTTTTTGATTCATTTCTTATCGATTCTTTTCTTTTCGATTCGAATTCCATTCTTTTCTAATCTATTCGAGTCGATTTGATTCTTTTCGATTTGATCCGATTCGATTCTTTTCGATTCGATTCGATTCGATTCTTTTCACTTGCATTCGATTCGATTCTTTTGATTCGGTGCGATTCGATTCGATTTTTTCAATTCGATTTGATTCGATTCTTTTTGATTTGATTCTTTTCACTTCCATTCTATTCGATTCTTTTGATTCAGTGCGATTCAATTTGATTCTTTTCAATTCGATTCCATTCGATTCCTTTCACTTCGAATCGAATCGATTGGATTCTTTTCTATTTGATTCAATTCGATTTGTTTTTTTTGAACGATTCGATTCTTTTTGATTCAATTCGATTCGATTCTTTCGATACGATTCTTTTCGATTCGAATCAATTCGATTCAAATCGATTCTTTCCCATTTGATTCCATTCCATTTGATTCGATTGTTTTTTATTCTATTCGATTCTTTTCGATTCGATTTTATTCTTTTTTCTTTATTTGATTCTTTTTGATTCAATTCGATTCGATTCGATTCGATTATTTTCATTTCGATTCGATTTGATTCTTTTCAATTTTCTTCGATTCGATTCTTTTCGATTCGATTACATTCGATTCTTTCGATTCGAATCTATTCGATTCAAATCGATTCTTTTCGATGTATTTCCATTTGATTCGATCGATTCTATTCGATTCTATTCGATTCCATTCTTTTCAATTCGATTCGATTCTTTTTGATTCAATTCGATTAGATTCTTTCCATTCGATTCGATTCGATTATTTTTGTTTCAATTTGATTCGATTATTTTCAATTCTCTTCGGTTCAATTCTTTTCGATTTGATTCGATTTGATTATATTCGATTCAATTCGATTTGATTCAAATTGATTTTTTGATTGGATTCGATTCTTTTCGATTCTATTCTTTTCAGTTAGATTCAATTAGATTCGATTCTTTTTTATTCGATTAGATTTGATTCTTTTCGGTTCTTTTCGAATCAATTTGATTCGATTCGATTTTTTCGATTCGATTCGATTCCATTCTTTTCATCGATTCGATTGTTTTTGATTCAATTCGATTCGATTCTTTTCAATTCGATTAGATTCAATTATTTTCGATTCGATTTGATTCGATTCATTCGATTTTTTTCGCTTCCATTTGATACGATTCTTTTGATTCGATGCGATTCGATTTTATTTTTTTAATTCGATTTTTTTCGATTCGATTTGATTAGAATTTATTAGATTCTTTTCTATTTGATTCTATTTGATTTGATTCCTTTCGATTCGATTCAATCCTTTTCGATTCAATTCTTTTCGATTCGATTCCATTCGATTCAATTTCTCATTTCGATTCTTTTCAAATCGATTCTATTCAATTCGATTCGATTCTTTTCGATTCTATTCGATATGATTCTTTTTGATTCGATTCGATTCGATTCTTTTTGATTCAGTTTGATTAGATTCTTTCGATTCTAATCAATTCAATTTTATTATTTTCTTTTTTTAATTTTTATTTATTTATGATAGTCACACACAGAGGGAGAGAGAGGCAGAGACATAGGCAGAGGGAGAAGCAGGCTCCATGCACCGGTAACCTGACGTGGGATTCGATCCTGGGTCTCCAGGATCACGCCCTGGGCCAAAGGCAGGCGCTATATCGCTGCGCCACCCAGGGATCCCCAATTTGATTATTTTCATTTCTTTTTGGTTCTATTCTTTTCGATTTAATTCGTTTCTATTTTTTGATTCGATTAGATTCGATTCTTTTCGATTCAATTCGATTCTTTTCGATTCTATTAGATTCGATTATTTTTTATTCGATTGATTCTTTTTGATTCGATTCTTTTCGATTCGATTTGATTCGATTCGATTTTTTCGATTCGAATCTTTTCGATTCCAATCTATTCCATTCAAATCGATTCTTTTTTATGCGATTCCATTCGATTCAATTCTTTTCGATTCTATTCGATTTGATTCAATTCCATTCTTTTCGATTCGATTCGATTAATTTTGATTCAATTCGATTCGATTCTTTCGATTCGATTTGATTCTTTTCATTTCTATTCAATTTTTTTTGATTCTCTTCGGTTCGATTCTTTTCGATTCAATTCGATTTGATTATATTCGATTCAGTTCGATTCGATTTGATTTGATTTTTTGATTGGATTTGATTCTTTTCGATTCTATTCTTTTTGATTAGATTCAATTAGATTTGGTTCTTTTTGATTCGATTCGATTAGATCAGATTCTTTTCAATTCTTTCGAATCGATTTGATTCTATCCAATTTGATTCTTTTCAATTCGATTCAATTCTTTTCGATCGATTCGATTCATTCGATTCTTTTTGCTTCCATACGATTCAATTCTTTTGAATCGATGTGATTAGATTCAATTTTTTTCGATTTGATTCGATTTGAATCGATTAGATTCTTTTCCATTTGATTAGATTAGATTCGTTTCTTTCCAATTTGATTCTTTTCGATTCAATTCTTTTCAATTCTATTTGATTCAATTCGATTTTTTTATTCGATTTGATTCGATTATATTCGATTCAGTTCGATTCGATTCAAATTGATTTTATTGAACGGATTCGATTTTTTCTTTTTTCAATTTTTTTTAGATTCGATTCGATACATGTCATTCAATTCTTTCGCTTCCTTTCGATTCAATTCTTTTGATTCGATGCGATTAGATTCAATTTTTTTCGATTCAATTATTTTTGATTCGATTCGATTCGAATCAATTCGATTCTTTTCTATTTGATTCAATTCGATTCTTTTCGATTCAATTATTTTAGATTCGATTCTTTTCAACTGGATTCGATTCTTTTCGATTCGCTTCTTTTAGATGTCATTTGATTCGATTCTGTTCGATTCAATACAATTCAATTCGATTTTTATCGATTTGATTAGATTCTTTTCGATTTGATTCGATTTGATTCTTTTCAATTCTATTCGATTCGATTTTTTTCAATTCGTTTTGATTCTTTTTGATTCGATTTGATTCTTTTCGATTTGATTCGATTCGATTCGATTCGATTATTTTCTATTCGAGTCGAGTCAAATCTTTTCAATTCAATTCAATTCGATTCGATTATTCGAATGAATCGAATCGAATCGAAAGGAATCGAAAAGAATGGAATCGAAAAGAATCGAACCGAATCGAAAAATATCGAGTCGAATCGAAAAGAATCGAATCGAATCGAAAAGAGTTGAATTGCATCAAATCGAATTGAAAATAATCGATTCCAATCGAATCGAATCGAATATAAACCAATCGAATTGAATTGAATATAGTCGAATCGAATCGAACATAAATCGAATCGAAAAGCATCGAATCGAAAAGAATCGATTTGAATTGAAAATAAACGAATCGATCCAATTGAATCGAATCGAAAATAATCGAATTGAATCGAATTGAATCGAAAATAATCGAATCGAAATTAATAGAATCAAATCGAAAATAATAATATCGAATCGAATCAAATCAAATCAAATTGAAACAAATCGATACAAAGATAATCGATTCACATCAAATCAAATCGAAAATAATGGAAAAGAATAGAATCGAAAATAATCTAATTGAAAAGAATCGAATTGAATCAAAATGTATCGAATCGAATATTATTGAATCGAATCGAAAATAATTGATTCGAATCTAAAATAATTGAATCGAAAAGAATCGAGGTGATACTAATAGAAAAGAATCAAAACGAATAGAATAGAATCAAATCGAAAATAATTGAATCGAATCGAATCAAAAATAAACGAATCAAATAGAATCGAATCGAAAATAATCGAATCGAAAAAATAGAATCGAATCAAAAATAATAGAATTGAATCAAATTATAAGTATTCAAATCGAATCGAAAAGAATTCATTATACTCAAATCAAATCGAATCGAATTGAATTGAAATGAAAATAGTCGAATAGAATCGAATTGAAAATAATCAAATCAAATCGAATCGAATCAAAAATAATCCAATCGAATCGAAAATAATAGAATCGAGGGATCCCTGGGTGGCGCAGCGGTTTAGCGCCTGCCTTTGGCCCAGGGCGCGATCCTGGAGACGCTGGGTCGAATCCCACATTGGGCTCCCGGTGCATGGAGCCTGCTTCTCCCTCTGCCTATGTCTCTGCCTCTCTCTCTCTCTCTCTCTCTCTGTGACTATCATAAATAAATAAAAATTAAAAAAAAAAGAAAAGAAAATAATAGAATCGAATTGACTCGAATTGAATCGAATTGATATGAATCGGTTAGAAAATAATCGATTCACATCGAATCGATCGGAAATAATGGAAATGAATAGAATCGAAAATAATCGAATCGAATCTAAAATAATCGAATCGAATCTAAATTAATCGAATCGAAAAGAATCAAGTCGATTCAAATCAAAAATATTGAATGGAATCGAAAAGAATCGAATCGAAAAGCAAATAATCGATTCGAATCGAAAATAATCGAATCGAAAATAATCGAATCGAATAAAATCGAATTGAAAATAATAGATTCGCATCGAATCGAATCGGAAATAATCGAATTGAAAATAATCAAATCGAATTGAAGAATCGAATCAAATAAAAAATAATCTATATGGGGATCCCTGGGTGGCACAGCGGTTTGGCGCCTGCCTTTGGCCCAGGGCGTGATCCTGGAGACCCAGGATCGAATCCCACATCGGGCTCCCGGTGCATGGAGCCTGCTTCTCCCTCTGCCTGTGTCTCTGCCTCTCTCTCTCTGTATCTGTCATAAATAAATAAAATATTTAAAAAAAAATCTATATGAATCCAATAGAATAGAATCGAATAGAATTGAATCAAATCGAAAATAATCAAACTGAATAGAACCAAATTGAATAAAAAATAATCGAATCGAATCGAAAATAATCGCATTGAATCAAATCAAATCGAATCAAAAATAATAAAATTGAATTGAATTGAAACGAAAATAGTCGTATCGAATTAAAATTAATCGAATCAAATCGAATCGAAAATAATCTAATCGCATCAAATCAAAAATAATCCAATTGAATTGATTCAAAAATAATCGAATCGAATCGAAAAGAATCAAATAGAAAATAATCGAATCGATTCGAATCGAAAATAATCAAATCGAATCGAAAAGAATGAAATCAAATCAAAAATAATCAAACCGAATTGAATCGAAAATAATCGAATCGAATGCAATCTAATCGAATTGAAAATAATCAAATAGAATAGAATTGAATAGAAAATAATCAAATCGAATCAAAAAGAATCAAATCAAATCGAATCGAAAATAATCGAATCAAATCATCAAATCAAATCACAAAGAATCAAATCGATTCGAATCGAAATTAATTGAATCGAATCGAAAAGAATCGAATCGAATCCAAAATAATCGAATCGAATCGAAAATAATCGAATCGAATCGAATTGAATAAAAAATAATCGAATTGAATCAAAATTAATCGAAATGAATCGATCTTTTTCAATTCGTTTCGATTTTTTTATTTGATTCGATTCTTTTCGATTCGCTTCTTTTCAATGTCATTAGATTCGATTCTGTTCAATTCGATTAAATTTGATTCGATTTTTATCGATTTGACTCGATTCTTTTTGATTCAATTCGATTCTTTTCGATTCTGTTAGATTCGATTCGAGTCTTTTCAATTCGTTTCGATTCTTTTTGATTCAATTCGATTCGATTCTTTTCGATTCGATTCGACGCGATTTGATTCTTTTCCATTCGATTCGATTCAATTCAATTCCTTTCGATTCGATTCGAATCAAATCTTTTCTGTTCAATTTTATTCGTTTCGATTATTTGAATGAATCGAATCGAATCGAAAAGAATTGAATCGAATCGAATCGAAAAGTATGGAATCGAAAAGATTGAATCGAATGGAAAAGAATCGTATAGAATCGAAAAGAATCGAATCAAATCGAAAAAAATCGAGTCGAATTGTAAAGAATCGAATCGATCGAAAAGTATCGAATCGCATCAAATTGAATAGAAAATAATCGATTCCCCTCAAATAGAATCGAATATAAACCAATCAAATTGAATCGAATATAATCAAAATGAATCGAAAATAATCGAATCAAATTGAAAATAATCGAATCGAAAAGAATCAAATCGATTCGAATTGAAAAGAATCGAAATGAATCGAAAAGAATCGAATCGAATAAAAAACAATCAAATATAATCGAAAATAAAAAAATCGAATCAGGGATCCCTGGGTGGCGCAGCGGTTTGGCGCCTGCCTTTGGCCCAGGGCGCGATCCTGGAGACCCGGGATCGAATCCCACCTCAGGCTCCCGGTGCATGGAGCCTGCTTCTCCCTCTGCCTATGTCTCTGCCTCTCTCTCTCTCTCTCTCTGGGACTATCATAAATAAATAAAAATTAAAAAAAAATTAAAAAAAAATCGAATCAATTGAAATGAATCGAAACTAATGGAAAAGAGTCGAATTGAAAATAATCAAATCGAAAAGAATCAAATCGATTCGAATTGAAAAGAATCAAAACTAATCGAAAAGAATCAAATCAAATCAAAAATAATCAAATCGAATCGAAAATAATCGAATTGAATCTAAAATAATCGAATCGAAAAGAATCGAGGCCATACGAATAGAAAATAATCTAATCAAATCGAATAGAATCAAATCGAAAATAATCGAATCGAATCGAAAATAATTGAATCAAATCGAATCAAATAAAAAATAATCTAATCAATCGAATCGAAAACAATCAAATAGAATGGAAACGAAAATAATCGAATCAAATAGAAAAGAATCGAATTGAATCGAAAATAATTGAATCAAATCCAATTGAATCAAAAATAATCAAACCGAATCAAATAAAAAATAATCGAATCAAATCGAATCGAAATATCGATTCGTATCGAATCGAATCGAGACAAAAATAATCGAATTGAATTGAATCGAAAATGATCAAATCGAATAAAAAATAATCGATTCGAAAATAATCAAATCTATTCAAATAGAAAATAATTGAAACGAATCGAATGGAATATAATCGAATCGAAAATAATCGAATCGATTCGAAAATAATCGAATCAAATCGAATCAAATTGAAAATAATCGAATTGAAAATAATCAAATCGAATTGAATTGAATTAAAACGAAACAATTCGAAAATGATAGATTCACAGCAAAACGAATCGAAAATAATGGAAACGAATAGAATTGAAAATGATCAAATCGAATCGAAAATATTCGAATCGAATTTAATCAAATCGAATCAAATCTAAAATAATCTAATCTAAAATAATCGAATTGAAAAGAATCGAATCGAATTGAAAAGAATTGAATTGAATCGACTCGAAAATAATTGAATCGAATCGAATCAAATCGAAAATAATTAATTCGCAACGAATCAAATCAGAAATAACCGAATTGAATTGAAAATGAAAATAATCGAATTGAATTGAGAAGAATCTAATCGAATTGAAAATAATCTAAACTAATCCAATCTAATAAAATAAAAAAGAATCGAATCGAATCAAATCAAATTGAAAATAATCGAACAGAATCAAACCAAATTGAATCTAAAATAATCGAATTGAATCGAACAGAATTGAATCGAAAATAATCGAATCAAATCAATCCAAATTGATTCGAAAATAATCGAATCGAATCGAATTGAAAATAATCGAATCGAATCGAATCCATTCGAAAATAATCCAATCGAATCAAATCGAATCGAAAATAATCGAACAGAATCAAATCGAATTGAATCGAAAATAATTGATTCGAATCGAACTGAATTGAATCGAAAAAAATCGAACCGAATCGAAAATAATAGAATCAAATCAAAAGAATTGAATCGAATCAAAAATAATTGATTCGAATTGAAAAAAATTTAATCAAATCCAATCAAATCAAATCAAAAATAATCAAATTGATTTGAATTGAATTGAAAATAATCGCATCGAATCTAATTGAATAGAAAATAAACATTCGCAACGAATCAGATCGAAAATAATCCAAACGATTGAACTGAAAATAATCGAATTGAAACCAAAATAATCAAATCGAATCGAAAATAATCCAATCGAAAAGAATCGAATTGATTCGAATCGAAAATAATCGAATCGAATCAAGAAGAACCAAATCGAATCAAATCGAATAGAAAATAATCGTATCAAATCGAATTGAATTGAAAAGAATCGAATCAATTCGAATACAAAATAATTGAATCGAACCGTAATGAATCGAATCAAATAAAAAATAATCGAATCGAATTGAATCAAAAATAATCGAATCTAATGCAACCGAATCGAATTTAAAATATTCGAATAGAATTGAATTGAATCGAAAAGAATCGAATCGAATCAAAAAGAATCGAATCAAATCGAATAAAAAATAATCGAATCAAACCATCGAATTGAGTCGAATCAAAAATAATCGAATCGAATCAAAAAGAATCAAATTGAATCAAATCGAATCGAATCGAATTGAAAAGAATCGATCAAATCGAAAAGAATCGAATCGAACCGAACATAATCGAATTGAAAAGAATTGAATCGAATCAAATCGAAAAGTATCGAATCAAATCGAATTGAATTGAATCGAATTGAATCGAACAGAATTGAATTGAATCGAATTGAAAAGAATCGAATCGAAGCAAATAAAAAAATCGAATCGAAAAGAATCGAATCGAATCGAATAGAATAGAATGGAAAAGAATAGAATCGATTCGAAAAGATTCGAATCGAAAATAATCGAATCAAGCCATCAAATTGAGTCGAATCAAAAATAATCGAATCGAATCAAATGGAATCGAATCAAATTGAAAAGAATCGATCAAATCGAAAAGAATCAAATCAAATTGAAAAAAATCGAATCGAAAAGAATCGAATCGAATTAAAAGAATTGAATCGAATCGTATTGAAAAGAAGAATCGATTCAAAAAGATTTGAATCGAATTGAATCAAATTGAAAAGAATCCAATCTAATCGAAAACATCGAATTGAATCGAAAAGAATCGAATTGAATTGAAAGATTCGAATCGAATTGAATCGAATTGAAAGGAATCAAATCAAATAGAAAAAATCGAATTGAATCGAATAGAATAGAATCAAAGAGAATCGAAGAGAATCAAATCAAATAGAATGGAAAAGAATCGAATCGAATCGAAAAAAATCGAGTCTAATTGAAAATAATCGAATCGAATCGTAAAGAATCGAATTGAATCATATCGAAAAGATTTGAATCGAATCGAACTGAAAAGAATCGAATCGAAACAAATTGAATCGAAAAGATTCGAATCGAATCGAAAAGAATTGAATCGAATTAAATCAAATCGAATAGAAAAGAATCTATCGAATTGAAAAAATCGAATCGTTTAGAATCGGATTGAAAAAAATTGAATCGAATGGATTCGAATCAAAAAGAATTGAATCGAATCGAATGGAAAAGAATCAAATTTAATCAAATCCCTAACCCTAACTCCTAACCCCTAACCCCTAACACAAACCTATCCTAACCCTAACCCTTAACCCAAACCTAACCCTAACCCTAACACTAACACTAACCCCTAACCCTAACCCTAACCGTAACCCTAACCCAAACCCCTAACCCCTAACCCTAACCCTAACACAAACCCGAACACTAACCCTAAACTTAACCCGTACCCTAACCCTAACCCGTACCCTAACATGTAACCGTACCCTGTACCCTATCCTGTACCCCAACCCGTACCCTAATCCTAAGTCCATACCCTAACCTGTACACTAACCCGTCCCCTAACCCTAACTCTAACCAGTACTCTAACACTAACCCGTACCCTAACACGTACACTAACCCGTATCCTAACCCAAACCCTAACATGTACCTAACCATAACCCTAAAACCTATCCCCTAACCCTAATCCTAACCCTAACACCTAACCCTAACCCTTAACACTAACCCTTATCCCTAACCCTACCCCTAACCCCTAACCTCTAACACTAACCCTAACCCTAAATGTAACCCTAACCCCTCAACCTAACCCTAAACCTAACCCTAACACTAACCTTAACCCCTAACACTAAACCTAATCCTAAACCTAACCTGAAACCTAACCCATACACTTACCCATACCCTAACCCTAACACTCATCCGTAACCTAAACCTAACCCTAACCCGTACCCTAACTCTAACCCGTACCCTAACCCTAACCCTAACCCATACAGTAACCCTAACCCGTACCCTAACCCGTACCCTAACCCGTACCCTAACCCTAACCCGTACCCTAACACTAAACCGTACCCTAACCCTAACCCGTTCCTACCCATACCCTAACCCATATCCTAACCCTAACCCTAAACCCTAACACCTAAACCTAACCCTTACACAAACCCCTATCCCTAAACCTAACCCTAACCCCTAACTCTAACCCTAACCCTAACCCTAAAACCAACCCCAAACGCAAACCCATCCCCAACCCTAAACATAACCCTTACCACTAACCCATAACCCTAACCCTTAACCCTAACCCTTAACACTAATCCTTAAGACTAACCCTACGCCTAACCCTAATCCAAACCCTAAACCTAACTCCTAACCCTAACCGTAACCCTAACCCTAAACCTAACTCTAACCCCTAACCCCTAACCCTAATCCTAACCCCTAACCCATAACCCCTAAACCTAACCCTAACTGTAACCCTTAACCCTAACCCTTAACCCTAACCCTAACCCAAAACATAACCCTAACCCTAACCCAAACCCCTAACCCCTAACCCTAACCCTAACTCTTAACCCTACCCTTAACCCTAATCCTAAATCTAACCCATAAATCTAAACCAAACAATAACCTAAACCTAACCCTAACCCGTACCCTAACCCTTAAGCTAACCCCAACCCAAACGCTAACCCGTACACTAACCCTGAATGGCACCCTAACACTAACACTAACCCGTACCCTAATCCTAACCATAAAACTAACCCTAACCTGTACCCTAACCCTAAACCGTACCCTACCCTAACCCTTAGCATAACCCGTACCCTCACACTAAAACTACCCCTAAACCTAACCCTAACTCTAATCATAACCCTAACCCTATCTCTAAACCTAACCCTAACCCTAAACCGTAAACTAACCCTAACCCTAACCCTAAACAGTACCCTAACCCTAACACTAACGTGTACCTTAACCCTAACCCTAAACAACCCTAAGCCGTACCCTAACCCAAACCCTAGTCCAAACCCGTATCCTAACTCTAACACTAACTATCCCATACCCTAACCCTAACCCGTAACCTAACCCTAACACTAACCCGTACCCTAATCCGTAACCTATCCCATACCCTTACCCATAACCTAACCCGCAACCTAACCCTAACCCTAACACTAACCAATAGCCTACCCCTAACCCTGAACCTACCCCTAACCCTAACCTGAACCCTAACCCTAACCCTAACCCTAACCTTAATCCTAACCCTAACCCTAAGCTTAAACAGGACCCTAACCCTAAGCCTAACCCATAACCTAACCCAAAATTTACAGCATTGGAAGTCAGGTCGTTCCATGAATAAAGTTCTACTGCACCTGGAGACACAACCATTGAAGCCTGCAGCTTGCCCCTTGCGTCCCATGAGCTTCTGACAAACATGTCTAGTGAGGATGTTCATAACGCCAACTGCAGGCAAGTGGAACTGGGAAGGACGGCGTGTCAGCTCATCTTGCAGAAGGAAGTTCCCCAGAGAGACAGCTTTCAACTAGGTACTCAGTTTGGAAGTTAGTATGTAGCTCCCTTCTGAGGGAAGAATTACTCAGAAGTCGTTGGATTGGGCTAGGAGACACTGGCCTCTCACAAAACTTGTGTCCCGTATCGAACGACGTCCTTTCGAAGTGAAAGGTACAGGCGGTCAGCATGTGGGAGGAACAAGCCATAAGCTCATCCAAAGGAGTGTGCATCACTTGGAGGCAGGTGTCCGGTAGTCGCAAAATTGACAATGCAGACACTTGGTTCTCCACTACTGTCCCGCATAGAACAGAATGCTGTGGAAGCGATCCGCACAGGCCGTCAGATTGTGGGAGGTACAGGCCATAAGCTCAACTCTGAGAAGCGTGCATGCTTTGCAGGCAGATGTCTGCTAGCCACTCTTTTATGGGAGTTAGAACCTAGCTACACTTCAATTGAACAAGGCTGTTGGAAATCGCTGTATTGAACTCAGTTACACGTGACTACAAGCCTGAAACGTCTACATGCTTTTCACAACCTCTTCCAGCACCTAACATAAGGATGTTAGGACCTATGTCTACAGGCAGTCAGGTTTTGGGAGGGTCCTGCCCTCACCTGAACTCTCACAAGGAAGCATGTCTACAAGCCAGCTTTCAACTAGCTGCATTCTGATGGCCCTCAGAACGCAGCAGTATTCTAACTCAGGAGGTTCCAAGAATACCACTCTACTCCACCTGGAGACACCTTCCAGGCCTGCATTATTCCACTTGCGTCTCACAAGCTTCTGACAAACGTCTCTGGTGAAGACGTTGGAAACACATTCTGCAGGCAGTGTGGAACTGTGAGGGACTGCGTGTGAGCCCAACTCTCGGATGTAATTTGCCGTTGGATGCAGGGTTCAATTAGCTAGTATGGAACTTAGTATGTAGCACCAGTCTAAGACAGGAATTACTAGGAAATTGCGGGATTCAGCTTGGAGGCACTACTCTTGTGGGCCTCACCTGGACGAGGTGACTGGTTCCCACCTGGGACTCACCTGGACCTGATAACTTTGCTCCGCACTTTGGCCTCACCTGGCCCTGATGACTCTGGGCCCCCCACGTAGGCCTCAATCTGGACCTGGTGACTCTGGGCCCCCCACCTAGGCCTCAATCTGGACCTGGTGACTGTGGTCCCCATCTGGGTCTCACTTGGACCTGAACTCTCGTTCCCACATGAACCTCACCTGGACCTGGTGACTGTGGTGTCCTTCTAGCCTCACATTTACCTGGTGACTCCGGTCCCCACCAGGGCCTCACCTGTTTCTGGAGACTCTGGCCTGCAGGTTGGCCTCACCGTGACCTGGTCAGTGGGGTTGCCACCTGGGTCTCACCCATACCTGGTGACTCAGGACCCCAAGTGGGCCTCACTTGGACCTGGTGAATGTGGTACTTACCTGGTCCTCACCCAAACGTGGTGACTCTGGCCACCACCTGGGCCTCCCCTGGAACTGGTGACTCTGATCCTATCTGGAACTCACTGAGATCTGGTGACTCTGGTCTTCACCTGGGCATCTTTGGGATCTGGTTACTCTGTTCCACACCTGAGGCTCACCTGGACATGATAACTCTGGAACCCCTCTGGGACTCACCCTGACCTGGTGACTCTGGTCCTCATCTGGATGTCACCTGGACGAGGTGATTCTGGTACCCCTCTAGGCTTCAACCGGACTTCGTGACTCTGGTCCTCAACTGGGCCTTACCTGGACCTAGTGATTATGCTCCCCACCTGGGCCTCATCTGGACCTGGTGACTCTGGTCCCTACCTGGGTATCATCGGGACTTGGTTCCTCTATCCCCCCTGGGACTCACCTGGACTTGGTAAGTCTGGTCCTCACTTTGGCCTCTTCTGTACCAGGTGACTCTGGCCCCAACTGGGCCTCACCTGGAACTGATTAGTCTGATTCTCACCATGGCCTCACCTGACCTGGTGACTGTCGTTCCCACTGGGACCTCACCTGGACCTCTTGTCTCTGCTCCCACCTCGGCCTCACTTGGACCTGGTAACTCTGGTACCCACCTGGGTAGCATCAGGACATGGTTACACTGTTCCCTAACAGGGACCCACCTGGACCTATTAACTCTGGTCTTCACCTGGAGCACACCTGGACATAGTGACACTGATTCCCACCTGGGCCTCACCTGTAACTGGTGACTCTCGTTCCCACATGGAACACATGTGGACCTGGTGGCTGCAGTGTTTCTAGCTTCTCATGTACCTGGTGACTCCGGTCCCCACCAGGTCCTCACATGGATCTGGTGACTCTGGCCTGCAGGTTGTCCTCACCTGTACCTGGTGAGTGTGGTTGCAACCTGGACTTACACATACCTGGTGACTAAGGTCCCCACGAGGGCCTCACTTGGACCCAATCTGGTCCTCACCTGATCCTCACCCGGACCCAGTGACTCTGGTCTCCACCTGGGTCACCTGGACCTGGTGAATCTGGCCCCCATCTGGGCCTCACCTGGATGTGGTGACTGTTGTCACCACCTGGGCCTCACCCATACCTGTTGGCTTAGGTCCCCACGTGGGCCTCACTTGGACCTGGTGGATCTGGTCCACACCTGGGTTGCAAGTGGATCTGGTGACTCTGGTCCCCACCTGGGCCTCAAGTGTACCTGGTAACTCTGGTCCTCACTTGGGCCTCAGCTGGACCTGGTGACTCTGGTCCCCACCTAGGCTTCACCTGGACCTGGTGACTCTGGTCCCCACCTGGACCTCTCCTGGACCTTGTGACTCTCTTTCCAACATGGACCTCACCTGGATGTGGTGACTCTGGTCCTCAGTTTGGCCTCACCTGGACCTGGTGACTCTCGTCCCCACTTTGACCTAACTCAGACCTGGTGAATCCTGTCCCCACCTAGGCCTCACTGCAGACCTGGTGACTCTTGTCCCAACTATGCCTCACTTCGACCTGATGAATCTATTCCTCACATGGGCCTCACATGGACCTGGGACTCAGATGGATATAGTGGCTCTGGTACCCACATGAGGCTCAGCTGATACTGGTGATGGTGGTCTCCTTCTATGCCTCATGAGGACCTGGTGATTCTGATCCCCATCTGGGACTTGCATGTCCCTAGTGACTCTGGTCCTCACCTAGGCATCATTGGGACCTGGATACTCTATTCCACACCCGGGCTTCACTTTGACTGGGGACCTCTGTTCCCACTCTGGGCCCCAAACTAAACTGGTTACTATGGTTCCCCCTCTGGGCGTCACCCTTAACTGGTGACTCTGGTCCCCGCCTGGGCTTCACTTGGACCTGGTGAATCTGGTCCTTACCTGGTCCTCACCTGGACCTGGTGACTCTGGTCACCACCAGGGTCTCACCCTACTTGGTGAATCAAATCGAATTGAAACGAATTGAATCGAAAATAATCAAATCGAATTGAATCGAAATTAATCGAATCGAATCGAATAAAAAATCATCGAATCGAAATGAATTGAATAGAAAATAATCGAATTGAAATGAAACGAATCGAAATGAATAGAATCAAATCGAAAATAATCGAATCGAAGATTATCGAATTGAATCAAAACTAATCGAATCGAAAATAATCGAATCGAAAGGAATCGAATCGAAATAATTGAATCGAATCGAATTGAATAGAAATTAATCGAATCGAATTGAATCGAAACGAATTCGAAAGGAAATAATCGAATCGAAACGATTCGAAAAGAAAGAAATCCGAATCTAAAAGACTCGAATCGAAAAGAATCAAATCGAATCGAATCGAAAAAAATCGAATTGAATCTCACCGAATCATAAGAATCGAATCGAATGGAATTAAAAGAATCAAATAGAATTGAATCGAATCGAATAAAAAATAATTGAATCTAATCGAATTGAAACGAATCGAATCGAAAAAGATCGAATAGAAATGAATCGAATCGAAAATAATTGAATCGAATTGAAACTAATCGAATCGAATCGAATCGAAACGAATCGAGTCGAAAATAATCGAATCGCTAAGAATCGAATGGAAAATAATCGAATCGAATCGAAATGAATCGAACCAAATCAAATCGAATATAATCGAATCGAAATTAATCGAATCGAAATAAATTGAATCAAATCGACAAAAAATCGAATTGAAGCAAATCGAATCGAAAAAAATCGAATCGAAAAGCATCGAATCGAATCGAATCGAATAAAATCGAATAGAAATTAATAGAATCAAAACGAATCAAATCGAATCGAATCAAATCGAAAATAATCTAATTGAATCGAATCGAATCGAATCAAATCGAAAATAATCGAATCGAATCAAATCAAAACAAATCGAATCGAAAATAATCAAATCGAATCAAATCCAATTGAATAGAAATTAAACGAATCGTATCGAAACGAAACAAATTGAATAGATTCGAATTGAAAATAATCGAATCAAAAATAATCGAATCAAATTGAATAGGAAATAATCGATTCGAGTCGATTCAAAACGAATAGAATCGAAAACAATCAAATCGAATCGAAAATAATCGAATCGAATCGAAACAAATTGAATTGAAACAATTCGAATCGAAAATAACCAAATCGAAAGAATTCGAATCGAAAATAATCGAATCGAATCGAATTGAAAGAATCGAATCGAAAATAATGGAATTGAAACTAATCAAATCGAAAATAATCGATTTGAATCGAATCAAACGACGTTAATCGAATCGAATCGAAACGAATTGAAATGATTCGAATGAAATTGAAAATAATCGAACCGAAACGATTCGAATCACAGATTATCGAATCGAAACTAATTGAATCGAAAATAATCGAATCGAAACGAATCAAATTGAAAATAATTGAATCGAATTGAATCGAATAGAATAAAAATTAATCGAATTGAATTGAATTGAAACTAATCATATCGAAAATAATCGAATCGAAAAGAATCAAATCGAAAATATTCGAATCGAAACGAAATGAATCGAATCGAAAATAATCAAATCGAAATGAATCGAATCAAATACAATCGAATCGAATTGAAACAAATTGAATCGTATCGAAAATTATTGAATCGAAACTAATCGAATCAAAATGAATCGAATTGAATCGAATCGAAACGAATCATATCGAAAATAATCGAATAGAAAAGAATCGAATAAAAAATAATTGAATCGAATTGAATTGAAATGAATCGAATCGAAAATATTCGAATCGAAACGAATCGAATAAAAAATAATTGAATCGAATTGAAATGAATCGAATTGAAAATAATCGAGTCGAAACTAATCGAATCACAATGAATCGAATCAAATTGAATTGAAACAAATCGAATCAAAAATAATTGAATCGAAACGACTCAAATCAAAAATAATTGAATCGAATAGAATCTAATCGTATAGAAATTAATCGAATTGAATTGAATAGAAACAAATTGAATCGAATCAAAAAATCAAATGGAATCGCACCGAATGAAAAGAATCGAATGGAAGTGAAAGGAATCGAATCGAATCGAAAAGAATAGAATAGAATAAAATAGAATCGAAAAGAAACGAATAGAAAAATATCGAATCGAGACGAAAATATCGAATCGAATCGAAACGACGAAAATCAAATCGAATCTCAAAAAGTCAAATCGAATCGCAAAAAGTCAAATCGAATCAAATCGAATCGAAAAGAATTGAATCGAAATTGATTCAAAAAGAATTGAAACAATCAAATCGAATCGAAAAGAGTCGATCAAAAAGAATCAAATCAAATCGAAAAGACTCAAATCGAAAAGAATCGAATAGAATCAAATAGAAATGAATCGAATGGAATCGATAAGAGTTGATCGAAAAGAATCGAATCGAAAAAACAAAACGAATCAAATCGAAAAAAAATTGAATCTAATCGAATCGAATTGAAAAGTATCGAAGAATCAAATCTAATAGATCGAATCGAAAAGAATTGAATCCAATGGAATGGAATCGAATCAAATCGAAACAAATCGAATGGAATCGAAAAGAGTCGATTGAAAAGAATCGAATCGAATCAAAAAGACTCAAATCCAAAAGAATCAAATCGAATCGAAGGGGTCGATCGAAAAGAATAGAATCAGTTTGAAAAAACAAATCGAATAAAATCGAAAAAGTCGAATCGAATCGAATCGAATTGAAAAGAATCGAATCGAATTGAAAGAAATCGAAAGAATCGAGAAGAATCAAATAGAATAGAATAGAAAAGAATTGAATCGAATCAAAAAGAATAGAATCGAGTTGAAAAAATCGAATAGAATCTAATCGAAAAGAATCGAATCGAATCGAAAAGAATCGAATCGATTCGAAAAGAATCAAATCGAATCGAATCGAAAATAATCGAATCAAATTGAAACGAATCGAATTGAAAATAATCGAATCGAAACAAATCGAAACGAAAATAATCAAATCGAATTGAATCGAATCGAATCAAAAATAATCAAATCGAATTGAATCGAATCGAATCGAAAATAATCAAATCAAAATGAATCGAATAGAAATAATCGAATCGAATCGAAATTAATCGAAATGAATCGAAAAGAATCTAATCGAAAATAATCGAATTGAGTCGAATCGAATTGAATCGAAAAATAAAAGAATCGAATCGAATCGAAATGAATCAAATCGAATATAATCAAATGGAAACATTTCAAATCGAATATAATTGAATTGAAATGAATCGAAACGACTTGAATCGAAATACTGAATCAAAATTAATCGAATTTGAGGGATCCCGGGGTGGCGCAGGCGGTTTGGCGCCTGCCTTTGGCGCGGGCGCGATCCTGGAGACCCGGGATCGAATCCCACGTCGGGCTCCCGGTGCATGGAGCCTGCTTCTCCCTCTGCCTGTGTCTCTGCCTCTCTCTCTCTCACTGTGTGCCTATCACTGAATCACTGAATTGAATCGAATTGAATAAACGAAAATAATCAAATCAAATCGATGAATCGAATCGAAATCGAATCAAAAATAATCAAATCGAATCGAATTGAAAGATATCTAATCGAAAATAATCGAATCGAATAGAAATTTATCAATTCGAATCGAATCTAATTGAAACGAATCGAATCGAAATAATTGATTCGAATCGAAAATAATTGAATCGAAACGAATCGAATCGAAAATAATCGAATTGAATCGATTTGAAAAGAAATTCGAATAAAAAGACTCAAATAGAAATAATCGAATTGAATCGAATCGAAAAAAATCTAATCGAATCACAGCGAATCAAAAGAATCGAATTGAATGGAAGTGAAAAGAATCAAATTGAATCGGATCGAAAATAATCGAATTGAATCGAATTGAAGAGAATCGAATCGAATCGTTTTGAAAAGAAAGGAATTCAAATAGAAAAGACTCGAATAAAAAGATTCGAATCGAATCAAAACGAAAAAAATCGAATCGAATCGAAACGAAAAAAATCGAATTGAATCGCAAAATATCAAATCGAATCGAATCGAAAAGAATCAAATCGAATCTAAAAGAATCAAATCGAGTTAATCGAAAAGAATAGATACAAATCAAATAAAGAAGAATCAAATCGTATCGAGAAAAATTGAATCGAATCGAATACAGACGAATCGAAATTAAATCGAAAAGAATCTAAAAGAATCGAAACAAAACGAATCGAAACAAATCAAATCGAATCGAATCGAATCAAATACAAATTAATCAAATTGAATCAAAGTGAATCATATCAAATCTAATCAATCGAATCGAAAAATAATCGAATCAAAAGATGTCGAAAAGAAAGAAATTCGAATCGAAAAGACTCGAATAAAAAAGAATCGAATTGAATCGAAAAAAATAAAATCGAATCGCACCGAATCAAAAGAATCGAATGGAAGTGAAAAGAATTCAAATCGAATCAAAAAGAATCGAATCGAATCCAATCGTTTTGAAAAGAAAGGAATTCAAATCGAAAAGACTCTAATAGAAAGATTCGAATTGAATCGAATCGAAAAGAATCGAATCAAATATTATCGAAAAGAAACGAATCGAAAACTATCGAATGGAAACGAAATAAAAGCGAATCGAATCGAATCGAAAAAAGTCGAATCAAATCGAATCGAATCGAATCGAAACGAATCGAATGGAAAATAATCGAATCGAAACTAATCGAATCAAAATGAATCGAATCGAATTGACACAATAATCGAATCGAAACGAATCGATTCGAAAATAATCGAATCGAACCGAAAATAATCGAATCAATCCACACTGAATCAAAAGAATCGAATGGAAGTGAAAGGAATCGAATGAATTGAATCAAATCGTTATCCTTTTGAAAAGAAAGAATTTGATTCGAAAGAGACGAATAGAAAGATTTGAATCGAATCGAATCAAATAGAAAAGAATCGATTTGAATAGAATCGAAAAGAAATGAATCGACAACTATCGAATCAAAACGAAAAAATATCGATACGAATCGAAACGAAAACAAATCGAATCGAATCGAATAGCAAAAGATCAAATCGAATAGAATTGAAAAGAATCAATCGAATCGAAAGAATCAAATCGAATCGAATTGAAAATAATCGAAACAAATCAAATAAAGAAGAATCGAATCGTATCGAAAAAAATTGAATCTTATTGAATAGAACCAAAAATAATCGAATCGAATCAAATCGAATTGAATCGAAAAGAATCGAATCGAAATTTAATCGAAAAGGACAAAATTAATCAAATCGATTCGAAAAGAATCGAATTAAATAGAATCAAAAAGAAACGAATCGAAAACTATTGAATCGAAAGAAAAAAATCGAATCGAATCTAATCCAATAATCGAAAAGAATAGAATAGAATCGAAAAAGATCAAATCTTATCGAATCGAATTAAAAAGAATCAAATCGATTTGAAAAGTATCGAATCGAAAAAATCGAAACAAATCAAATAAAGAATTGAATCGAAAAATCGAATCGAAAAGAATCAAAACCAATCGATTTGAAAAGAATCGAATTGAATTGAATTAAAAAGAATGGAATCAAATAATCAAATCGAATCGAATCAAAAGAATTGAATCAAAAAGAATTGAATCGAATAGATTCGAATTGTATCGAATTGACTGAAAAGAATAGATTAGAATCGAAAATAATCGATTCAAATCTAATTGAATCGAATAAAAAATAATCGATTCGAAAGGAATCAAAAGGAATCGAATCGAAAGTAATCGAATTAAATCGATTCGAAATTAATCGAACCAAATTGAATTGAAACTAATCGAATAGTAATGAATAAAGATGAATCGAAATGAACTAATCGAATCAAAACAATCGAATCATAAATAATCGAATCGAATTGAAAATAATCGAAAGGAGGGATCCCTGGGTGGCGCAGCGGTTTGGCGCCTGCCTTTGGCCCAGGGCACGATCCTGGAGACCCGGGATCGAATCCCACATCGGGCTCCCGGTGCATGGAGCCTGCTTCTCCCTCTGCCTGTGTCTCTGCCTCTCTCTCTCTCTCTCTGTGACTATCATAAATAAATAAAATTAAAAAAAGAGAAAATAATCGAAAGGAAACCAAACGAATAGAAAATAATCGAACTGAAACTAATCGAATAGAAAATAAACGAATTGAATCGAATCAAATCGAATAAAAAATATTGAATCGAATCGAATTGAAATGAATTGAATCGAAAATAATCGAATCGAAATGAAACGAATCAAAATAAATGAATTGAATAGAATCGAAATTAATCAAATCGATCGAATCTAATCGAAACGAATTGAATCGAAAATAATCGAATCGATTCGAATCGGATCTTAAATAATCGAATTGAATCGAATTGAAACGAATCGAATTTAATCAAATCGAAACAAATCAAATAAAAATAATTGAATCGAATCGAATCGAAACAAATCTAATCGAAAATAATCGAATCGAAACTATTCGAATCAAAATGAATTGAATCGAATCAGAATAATCTAATCGAAACGAATCAAATGAAAAATAATCAAATAGAATCGAATTGATTAGAAATAAATCGAATCGAAACGAATCTAATCAAATTGAATCGAAAATAATCAAATCGAATTGAATCTAAACGAATAAATCGAAAATAATCGAATCAACAGGATTCAAAAGAAAGAAATCGAATCAAAAAGACTCGAATCGAAAAGAATCGAATCGAATTGAAAAAATCAAATCGAATTGCACCGAATCAAAAGAATCGAATGTAAGTTAAAGGAATCTAATCGAATTGAAAAGAATCGATTCAAATCGAATCGTTTAGAAAAAAAGGAATTCAAATTGAAAAGACGGAAATAGATTTAAATCGAATCGAATTGAATCGAAAAGAATCGAATTGAATAGAATCAAAAAGAAACGAATCGAAAACTATCGAATCGAAATGAAAAATATCAAATTGAATCGAATTGAATCGAAAGAGTCGAATCGAATCGAATCGAATTGAAAAGAATCGAAAAGAATCGAATCGAATTGAAAGAAATGGAAAAGAATTGAGAAGAATCGATAAAATCGAATAGAAAAGAATCAAGTTGAATCGAAAAGAATCGAATCGAACCGAAAAGAATCAAATCGAGATGAAAAAATCGAATCAAATCGAATCCAAAACTATCGAATCGAAAAGAATCGAATCGAATCGAAAAATTGAATCGATTCAAAAGAATCGAATTGTATCAAATCGAAACGAATCGAATCGAAAATAATTGAATCGAAACGAATCGAATCGGAAATAATCGAATCAAATCGAATGGAAACGAATCGAATCGAAAATAATCGAATCGAATCGAATCGAAATTAATGAATCGAATCGAATCGAATCGAAATGAATCGAATCGAAAATAATTGAATCGAAACAAATCGAATAGAAAGTAATCAAATTGAATCGAATCGAATCAAAATAATCAAATCGAATTGAAACGAATGGAATCAAAATAATCAAATCGAAATGAATCGAATAGAAAATAATGGAATCGAAATTAATCGAATCGAATCGAATCAAAAAGAATCTAATCGAAATGAATTGAATCGACTATAATCGAATCGAAACATTTCGATCGACAATTGAATTGAAATGAACCGAAACGAATTGAATCGAAAATAATTGAATCGAAATTAATCGAATTGAAATGAATCGAATCAAATCGAAAATAATCACTTGAAAATAATTGAATCGAATCGAAAATAATCAAATCGAAAATAATTGAATCGAAACAAATTGAATTGAAATAATTGAATCGAATTGAATCGAATCAAATAGAAATTAATCGAATCAATGTATCGAAACGGATCGAAAATAATCGAATGGATACGAATCAAATCGAAATAATCAAATTGTATCGAAACGAATCGAAAATAAGAATAGAAACTAATCGAATAAAAAAATCGAATCAAATCGAATCGATTCGAATCGAAAATACTCGAATCGAATCGAAGTGAAATGAATTCGATTCGAATCGAAAATAATCGAATCTAAATGAATCGAATCAAAACAATCGAAACGAATCGAATCCAAATTAATGGATTCGAAATGAATTTAATCGAAAATAATCGAATCAAATCGATCGAATCGATTCGAATCGAAAATAATCGAATCGAATCGAATTCAAACGAATCAAATAAAAAATAATCGAATCGAAATTAATCGAATCGAAAATAATCGAATCCAAATTATTCGAATCAAATCGAATCTAATTGAAACAAATCGAATCAAAAATAATCGAATCGAATCGAAATCATCGAATCAAATTCAATTGAAACGAATCGAATCGAAACGAATCCAATCGAAAATCATTGAATTGAATCCAATCGATTGAAAATAATCGAATCAACTCGAATCGAATCGAAAATAATCAAATCTAATTGAATCGAAACGAATAGAATTGAAATAATAGAATCGAAATGAATCGAAATGAATCGAATCGAAACGAATCGAATCGAAAATAATCGATTCGATACGAATCGAATCGAAAAAACGAATCGAATCGAATCAAAGAAGCGAATCGAATTGAATCGAAGAGAAATAATTGAATCGAATCGAAAAGAATCGAATCGAATCGAAATAATTGAATTGAATTGAAAATATCGAATCGAATCGAATGGAAAAAGTCAAATCGAATCGAAAAGAATACAATCGAATGAATCAAATCGAATCGAAAGAATCTAATAGAAAAGAATCAAATCGGGGATCCCTGGGTGGCGCAGCGGTTTGGCGCCTGCCTTTGGCCCAGGGCACGATCCTGGAGGTCCGGGATCGAGTCCCACGTCAGCTCCCGGTGCATAGAGCCTGCTTCTCCCTCTGCCTGTGTCTCTGCCTCTCTCTCACTGTGTGCCTATCATGAATAAATAAAAATTAAAAACAAAACAAACAAAAAAGAAAAGAATCAAATCAAATCGAAAAGAATCGAAATGAAAGAATCGAATAGAATTGAAAAAATTGAATCGAAAAGAATCGAATCGAATCGAAAAGATTCAAATCGAAAGAATCGAATCGAATAGAAAAGATCGAATCTAATCTAAAAGAATCAAATAGAAAAGAATCCAATCGACGAATCGAAAAGAATCGATTCGAAAGGAATCGAATCGAATTGAATCGAATTGAAAATAATCGAATCGAATCGAATCAAAACGAATCGAAGCGAAAATAATCGAATCGAAAAAGAAATAATCGAATCAAATCGAATTGAAAATAATCTAATCGAATCTAATCGAAACGAATCGAATGGAAAATAATCAAATCGAATCGAATTGGAACGAATCAGCCGAAAATAATCGAATCAAATCGAATCAACATTAAACGAATCAAATCGAATCGAAACTTATTGAATCGAATAGATCAAACGAATGGAATTGAAAATAATCGAATCAAAATGAATCAAATTGAAATATTGAATCGAATCGCATCGAATCGCAAAAATTCGAATAGAATCAAATGGAATCGAAAAGAATCGAATTGATTTGAAAAGAATCAAATCGAATCGAAAAGAATAGAATCAAATCAAATAAAGAAGAATCTAATTGTATCGAAAAAAATTGAATCGATTCGAATCGAAAATAATCGAATTGAATCGAAAAGAATAGAATCAAAATTGAATGGAAAAGAATCAAAAATAATCGAATCAAATCAAATCGAATAGAAAAGAATTGAATCGAAAAGAGGGATCCCTGGTGGCGCAGTGGTTTAGCGCCTGCCTTTGGCCCAAGGGCGCGATCCTGGAGACCCGGGATCGAATCCCACATCGGGCTCCCGGGTGCATGGAGCCTGCTTCTCCCTCTCCCTGTGTCTCTGCCTCTCTCTCTCTCTCTCTCTGTGACTATCATAAATAAATAAATAAAATTTACAAAAAAAATTTAGAAAACAATCAAATCGAATCGAAAAGAATCGAATTGAAAAGGATCGAATCGACGAATCGAAATGAATCGAATCGAATTCATGGAATCGAAAAGAATCCAATAGAAAAGAATTGAATCGTATAGATTCGAATTGAATCGAATAGAATGAAAAGAATCGAATCGAATCGAAAAGAATTAAATAGAATCGAAAGAATCGAATCGAAAAGGATTGAATCAAATCGAAAGAATCGAATTGAAAAGGATCGAATCGACGAATCGAAAATAATCGAATTGAAAAGATCGAATCAAATCGAAAAGAATCCAATCGAAAGAATTGAATCGAATAGATTCGAATTGAATCGAATCGAACGAAAGAATCAAATCGAATAGAAAAGAATCAAATAGAATAGAAAAGAATCGAATTGAATCGAAAATAATCGATAGAGGATCGAATTGAATCAAAAGCATCGAATTGAAAAGGATCGAATCGACGAATGGAAAATAATCGAATCAAAAGAATCTAATCGAATCAAAAGGAATCGAATTGAATCAAATTGAAACAAATCGAATCGAAAAGTGTCAATCGAAAATAATCGAATCAAATAGAAAAGAATCGAATCGAAAAGAATCAAATCAAATCGAATAGAAAAGAATCGAATCGAATAGAAAAATCGATCGGAAAGAATCGAATCCATTCAAAAAAATCAAATCGAAGTGAATCGAAAATAATCGAATCGAATCGAATTGAAAAGAATCGAATCGATTCAAATCGAATCGAATCGAAAAGAATCGAATCGATTCGAATCATAAAGAATTGAATCGAATTGAAAAAATCAAATTGAATCGAATGAAATCGAAAAGAAATGAATCGAAAAGCAATGAATCGATTCGCAAGAATTGAATCGAATTGAATCAAATAGAAAAGAATCGAATCGATAGAATCGAAAAGAATCGAATCGTATCAATCGAATCAAAAGAATCGAATCGAATCGAATTGAAATGAATGGAATCGAATCGAAAAGAGTCGATCGAAAGAATCGAATCAAATCCAAAAGACTCAAATCGAAAAGAATCGAATCGAATCAAATCGAAAAGAATTGAATCGAATCGATGAGTCGATCAAAAAGAATCAAATCGAATCGAATCAAAACGAAAGAATCAAATCTAATCGAATTGAATTGAAAAGAATCAAAAAGAATCGATCGAATCGAAAAGAATCAAATTGAGTCGAATCAAAAAGAATTCAATCAAATCAAAAAAGAGGAATCGAATCGTATTGAAAAAATCGAATCAAATCAAATCGAAAATAATCGAATCGAATCCAAAAGAATAGAATCGAAAAATCGAAATGAATCGAAAGAATCTGGAAAAAAGAAAATGTATCAATTAAAAAAATG
This sequence comes from Canis lupus familiaris, assembly GCF_011100685.1. Classification (NCBI taxonomy): domain Eukaryota; kingdom Metazoa; phylum Chordata; class Mammalia; order Carnivora; family Canidae; genus Canis; species Canis lupus. The sequence goes on from NW_023330597.1 coordinate 74,619, forward strand.
AATCGATTGAATCGAAAAGAAACAATCGAAAACTATGGAATCGTGACAAAAAAATTGAATCGAATCGAAAAGAATAGAATCGAAAAAGATCGAATCAAATCGAAAAGAATCGAATCGATTCAAAAATCGAATCAAATCGAATCAAAAACCATCGAAACAAATGAAATAAGGACAATCAAATCGAAAAAAATCGAATCGAATTGAAAAAATTAAATTGAACCGTATCGAAATTATCGTATCGAATTGAATCGAAAAGAATCAAATCGAATCGAAAAGACTCGAATTGAAAAGGATCGAATCAACAAATCGAAATAATCGAAACAAATCGAAAAGAATCCAATTGAAAAGAATTGAATCGAATAGATTCGAATTGAATCAATCGAATGAAAAGAATTGAATCGAATCGAATCGAAAAGAATCAAATAGAATCAAAAAGAATCAAATAGAATCGAAAAGAATT